>NC_030684.2:16418523-16551197 GCF_000004195.4 Xenopus tropicalis
ATACGCGCAACCCAATGATTATCGTAGGAAACCTGGTTCGTGTTGGGCGTGCGAGGCGATTTGTGTGGGAATCCATGGGGAACACGCGGTATCTCAGGCTGCGGATTATGGGTCGTCTGCATCCACGTGACAGCCGGGAGTAAAAGATTTGTATCAGTAACACCACAAACACTAACGTCCCGCAATACCCTAACCCACATCCCACTGTAACCCACAAACACTAACCCACTCCTGTCCCGCAATACCCTAACCCACATCCCACTGTAACCCACAAACACTAACCCACTGCTGTCCCGCAATACCCTAACCCACATCCCACTGTAACCCACAAACACTAACCCACTGCTGTCCCGCAATACCCTAACCCACATCCCACTGTAACCCACAAACACTAACCCACTGCTGTCCCGCAATACCATAACCCACATCCCACTGTAACCCACAAACACTAACCCACTGCTGTCCCGCAATACCCTAACCCACATCCCACTGTAACCCACAAACACTAACCCACTGCTGTCCCGCAATACCATAACCCACATCCCACTGTAACCCACAAACACTAACCCACTGCTGTCCCGCAATACCCTAACCCACAAACACTAACCCACTGCTGTCCCGTAATACCCTAACCCACATCCCACTGTAACCCACAAACACTAACCCACTCCTGTCCCGCAATACCCTAACCCACCTCCCACTGTAACCCACAAACACTAACCCACTTCTGACCCGCAATACCCTAACCCACGTCCCACTGTAACCCACAAACACTAATCCACTCCTGACCCGCAATACCATAACCCACATCCCACCCTAACCCACATGACATTAACCCACTCCTGACCCATAATACCCTAACCCACATCCCACTGTAACCCACAAACACTAACCCACTCCTGTCCCGCAATACCATAACCCACATCCCACTGTAACCCACAAACACTAACCCACTCCTGTCCCGCAATACCATATCCCACATCCCACTGTAACCCACAAACATTAACCCATTTCTTACCCACAATACCATAACCCACATCCCACTGTAACCCACAAACATTAATCCACTCCTGACCCGCAATACCATATCCCACTGTAACCCACTCCTGATCCACAATACCCTAACTCACATCCCACTGTAACCCACAAACACTAACCCACTCCTGTCCCGCAATACCCTAACCCACATCCCACTGTAACCCACAAATATTAACCCACTCCTTTCCCGCAATACCATAACCCACATCCCACTGTAACCCACAAACACTAATCCACTCCTGTCCCGCAATACCATAACCCACATCCCACCCTCACCCACAAAATATTAACCCACTCCTGACCCGCAATACTATAACCCACATCCCACCCTCACCCACAAAACATTAACCCACTCAATGGCCCTAGAGTAGCAGCATGGGAATCCATGATCAACAAAGCTATACCCCTATACAAGCTAACGTACATAAGGAGAGGGTGCCCTCAAAAATTTGATAAAATATGGTCACCATGGATAGACGCAGAACCCCCCTAAGATATGCAGGTCAGGGAGGTACCCCCATATCCCCCCCTTGAATAACCTACACACCCAGACACAAGGTAACAGTGTAACCCCAATATCTCACTAAGGCCCTGAAGGGCAGGCTAGTAACCAGAAACACAGCTTGAATGGCAAATAGCATCGGTATCTGCAAAGAAGGCACTGCAATGTTATTATTGTTATGTTGTTATTTACTTTATTTACTTTCTGTACAACAAGTAAATGACAATGGAAACAATATACTGCAAACTATGTACATTTACACTCAATAAAAGAATTGTTATAAAAAAAATATATATATATATTAACCCACTCCTGATCCCACAATACCATAACCCACATCCCACCCTAACCCACAAACACTAACCCACTCCTGACCCGCAATACCATAACCCACATCCCACCCTAACCCACATGACATTAACCCACTCCTGTCCCATAATACCCTAACCCACATCCCACTGTAACCCACAAACACTAACCCACTCCTGTCCCGCAATACCCTAACCCACATCCCACTGTAACCCACAAACACTAACCCACTCCCCGCAATACCCTAACCCACATCCCACTGTAACCCACAAACACTAACCACTCCTGCCCGCAATACCATAACCCACATCCCACGTTAACCCACTCCTGTAATACCCTAACCCACATCCCACTGTAACCCACAAACACTAACCCACTCCTGTCCCGCAATACCATAACCCACATCCCACTGTAACCCACAAACACTAACCCACTCCTGTCCCGCAATACCCTAACCCACATCCCACTGTAACCCACAAACATTAACCCACCCCAATACCATAACCCACATCCCACTGTAACCCACAAACATTAACCACTCCTGACCCGCAATACCCTAACCCACATCCCACTGTAACCCACAAACACTAATCCACTCCTGACCCGCAATACCATAACCCACATCCCACCCTAACCCACATGACATTAACCCACTCCTGACCCATAATACCCTAACCCACATCCCACTGTAACCCACAAACACTAACCCACTCCTGTCCCGCAATACCATAACCCACATCCCACTGTAACCCACAAACACTAACCCACTCCTGTCCCGCAATACCATATCCCACATCCCACTGTAACCCACAAACATTAACCCATTCCTTACCCACAATACCATAACCCACATCCCACTGTAACCCACAAACATTAATCCACTCCTGACCCGCAATACCATATCCCACATCCCACTGTAACCCACTCCTGATCCACAATACCCTAACTCACATCCCACTGTAACCCACAAACACTAACCCACTCCTGTCCCGCAATACCCTAACCCACATCCCACTGTAACCCACAAATATTAACCCACTCCTTTCCCGCAATACCATAACCCACATCCCACTGTAACCCACAAACACTAATCCACTCCTGACCCGCAATACTAAACCCACATCCCACCCTCACCCACAAAATATTAACCCACTCAATGGCCCTAGAGTAGCAGCATGGGAATCCATGATCAACAAAGCTATACCCCTATAACAAGCTAACGTACATAAGGAGAGGGTTGCCCTCAAAAATTTGATAAAATATGGTCACCATGGATAGACGCAGAACCCCCCTAAGATATGCAGGTCAGGGAGGTACCCCCCATATCCCCCCTTGAATAACCTACACACCCAGACACAAGGTAACAGTGTAACCCCAATATCTCACTAAGGCCCTGAAGGGCAGGCTAGTAACCAGAAACCCACAGCTGAATGGCAAATAGCATCGGTATCTGCAAAGGAAGGCCACTGCAATGTTATTATTGTTATGTTGTTATTACTTATTTACTTTCTGTACAACAAGTAAATGACAATGGAAACAATATACTGCAAACTATGTACATTTACACTCAATAAAGAATTGTTATAAAAAAAAATATATATATATAACCCACTCCTGATCCCACGACCCGCAATACCATAACCCACATCCCACCCTAACCCACATGACATTAACCCACTCCTGACCCATAATACCCTGTAACCCACAAACACTAACCCACTCCTGTCCCGCAATACCCTAACCCACATCCCACTGTAACCCACAAACACTAACCCACTCCTGTCCCGCAATACCATAACCCACATCCCACTGTAACCCACAAGACATTAACCCACTCCTGTCCCGCAATACCATAACCCACATCCCACTGTAACCCACAAACACTAACCCACTCCTGTCCCGCAATACCCTAACCCACATCCCACTGTAACCCACAAACATTAACCCACTCCTGTCCCGCAATACCATAACCCACATCCCACTGTAACCCACAAACATTAACCCACTCCTGTCCCGCAATACCATAACCCACATCCCACTGTAACCCACAAACATTAACCCACTCCTGACCCCAAATATTATAACCCACATCCCACCCTAACCCACAAGACATTAACCCACTCCTGCAGTTGTTAGAAGATTCTGATATCCATGATGAGAGAACATGGAGGGCTGCCATCGGGACCACGATGTTAAAGATGTTTTGTGGGGCCCAAGGATGTAATTAGGCCCCCTATTTATGCCCCCGACCCTCCCCCGATGGCTGCGCTCGTTGTTGATGTTTCAGTGCTTCGTTCCTAAGGAGAGCATTGTCAGTGTTATCCATGGAGTAGGTGAAGTATATAATAATTCTGCAATTTGTTCCTTTACTGTGACCATGACCCGCAATTCCATAACCCACATCCCACTGTAAACCCCCAAACACTAACCCACTCCTGTTCCCGCAATACCCTAAACCCACATCCCACTGTAACCCACAAACACTAACCCACTCCTGTCCCGCAATACCATAACCCACATCCCACTGTAACCCACAAACACAAACCCACTCCTTACCCGCAATACCATAACCCACATCCCACCCTAACCCACAAACATTAACCCACTCCTGACCCGCAATACCATAACCCAACATCCCACCCTAACCCACAAACATTAAACCCACCTCCTGACCCGGCAATACCCATAACCCACATCCCACTATAACCCAACAAAACCACTAACCCACTCCTGAACCCGCAATACATAAACCCACATCCCACCCTCACCCACAAAACACTAGCCCACTCCTGACCCCCGCAATACCATTACCCACATCCCACCCTCACCCAACAAACAACTAACCCACTCCTTACCCCGCCAATAACCCATACCACCATCCCACCCAACCCCACAAACATTAACCCCACTCCTTACTCGCCAATACCATAACCCACATCCCACCCTAACCCACAAGACGATAACTTAACATGTGCAGTTGTTTAGAAGATGCTGTCTATGAAGAATTCTCATTCATCCAAGGTCATGATATACAGTATCTAGTAGAATTAAAGTCTAAACAACTGGACTTTTCTGAGTTTTCTTGAAAACGTTTCACCACTCATCCGAGTGGCTTCTTCAGTTTCAAATGACTGGTAGGGAATTCCCCGGTAATTTAAAACTCTTGATGGTAGTAGAGTCACCAGACATCCAATCACAATGGTTCCATTGAACTTGTTCAGTTAGGTGTTAGCTGAAACTGACAGGTGTAAGAAGGTATGATCCAATCACAATGGTACCAAGATTCTCATTGATGAAGGTGTTAATCCTTCAAAGTACATGACTGGAAGTGTGAACTGTTGTGAAACTGCCGGGGTAAGGATGTCAACGCGCCATTGTATGTTGGTGACAAGCGGTGTCTCAGGCCCCCTCCTCTGTTCAGGGATGGTTTTTCCAGGTTGGCATAAATGGCCTCTTTCACACCTCTTTCAAACCATCTGTCCTCTCGGTCCAAAATATGCACGTTACTGTCCTCAAAAGAGTGACCTTTTTCTTTGAGGTGTAGATAGACCGCTGAGTCTTGTCCTGAGGAGTTTGCCCGCCTATGTTGGGCCATTCTCTTACAGAGAGGTTGTTTTGTCTCCCCAATGTATAAGTCTGAGCACTCTTCACTACACTGGACAGCATAGACCACATTACTTTTCATGTGCTTGGGTGTTGGGTCTTTCGGGTGCACCAGCTTCTGTCTCAGGGTGTTGCTGGGTTTTGAAAAACACAGGAATGCGATGTTTGTTGAAAATTCTCCTAAGTTTTTCTGATGTTCCAGCAACATATGGAATGACTATGTTGTTTCGCCTGCTGTGTTCCTCCCTTCTGTTTGTAGGTCTGGTCTTTCTGTTGGTCTTTGATTTGGTTTTGATGAAGGCCCAGTCTGGGTACCCACAAGTTTTCAGAGCTCCTTTTAGATGTTTATATTCTTTCTCCTTGGCCTCTGCATTGGATGCCACAGTTTCAGCCCGATGATGTAGAGTCCTAATTACACCCAGTTTATGTTCCAAAGGGTGGTGGGAATCAACCACAGCAAGTACTGGTCTGTGTGGGTGGTGATTCCCACCACCCTTTGGAACATAAACTGGGTGTAATTAGGACTCTACATCATCGGGCTGAAACTGTGGCATCCAATGCAGAGGCCAAGGAGAAAGAATATAAACATCTAAAAGGAGCTCTGAAAACTTGTGGGTACCCAGACTGGGCCTTCATCAAAACCAAATCAAAGACCAACAGAAAGACCAGACCTACAAACAGAAGGGAGGAACACAGCAGGCGAAACAACATAGTCATTCCATATGTTGCTGGAACATCAGAAAAACTTAGGAGAATTTTCAACAAACATCGGCATTCCTGTGTTTTTCAAACCCAGCAACACCCTGAGACAGAAGCTGGTGCACCCGAAAGACCCAACACCCAAGCACATGAAAAGTAATGTGGTCTATG
Source organism: Xenopus tropicalis (assembly GCF_000004195.4). NCBI lineage: Eukaryota > Metazoa > Chordata > Amphibia > Anura > Pipidae > Xenopus > Xenopus tropicalis. The sequence continues at coordinate 16,424,846 of NC_030684.2, forward strand.
CTGTCCAGTGTAGTGAAGAGTGCTCAGACTTATACATTGGGGAGACAAAACAACCTCTCTGTAAGAGAATGGCCCAACATAGGCGGGCAAACTCCTCAGGACAAGACTCAGCGGTCTATCTACACCTCAAAGAAAAAGGTCACTCTTTTGAGGACAGTAACGTGCATATTTTGGACCGAGAGGACAGATGGTTTGAAAGAGGTGTGAAAGAGGCCATTTATGCCAACCTGGAAAAACCATCCCTGAACAGAGGAGGGGGCCTGAGACACCGCTTGTCACCAACATACAATGGCGCGTTGACATCCTTACCCCGGCAGTTTCACAACAGTTCACACTTCCAGTCATGTACTTTGAAGGATTAACACCTTCATCAATGAGAATCTTGGTACCATTGTGATTGGATCATACCTTCTTACACCTGTCAGTTTCAGCTAACACCTAACTGAACAAGTTCAATGGAACCATTGTGATTGGATGTCTGTGACTCTACTACCATCAAGAGTTTAAATACCGGGGAATTCCCTACCAGTCATTTGAACTGAAGAAGCCACTCGGATGAGTGGTGAAACGTTTTCAAGAAAAACTCAGAAAAGTCCAGTTGTTTTAGACTTAATTCTACTAGATATTAGAAGATGCTGTTTCCCTGATGAAGAGAACATGGAGGGCTGCCATCGGGACCACGATGTTAAAGATGTTTGTGGGGGCCCAAGGATGGTAATTAGGCCCCCTATTTATGCCCCCGACCCTCCCCCGATGGCTGCCTCGTTGTTCTCGTTTCAGTGCCTCGTTCCTAAGGAGAGATTGTTCAGTGTTATCCATGGAGTAGGTGAGTATATAATAATTCTGCAATTTGTTCCTTGTTACTCTTTGCATTTATATGCATGTTTTATATCACGTTCCCTTTTGCTGCTAATTTAAAGGCCAACTACAACTGTCTAATAATAACATGTTCTCCCCTCTCAGATGTTTGTCTCTCCTGTAGATTTAGCCCAGTTTAGTGAGCTCTGCCCTAATCCAATCTTAGTCTTTATTCTTGGTGGCTTTAGTTATAGAATGATATTGTATGTAGGAAAGCAGGAGAATATTGTAGGAATGGGAACAGTAAATGATTACAGTCTGTGCATCACATGAACTATAATGAGAATGAGCAGTTCCCCTACCTCTGTGCAGGTGTTGGGCGATATTCCTCTGCACCCCCCTTTCACCCCGGAGCTCGGCAATGAAAGGGTGCGTGAGGAGCTGCCTTGCAGATGGTCTCCTGCCTGGGTCTCTCTGCAGGCACTCGCTGATGAAGAAGCGGAACTCGTCACTCCTGGAAAAAAAAACGGTGGTAAAATGATAATTGTTTGTGTTACATTTCCCAGAGTTCACAGTGTGACGACTCCCTGATCCTGCCGCTCTGTACCCAACCCAATCACAGCACAGGCAGCAATAGGGGGTGAGCCCCTTCCCTTCTAAGGGTTCCACTGCTCTGCCTGAAATGGGGGGCTATTGCACTTACTTATGAACCCTGAATTATAAGGGTACATTTACCTGTGACCAAATTACTGTCTCTCTGGTTTTGCCTATATCTTAGCCCGGCTTGTATTGGCTGCCAGATACCGGCCCCAAGAGCTCAAGCTCAGCACGAGAGTCTGCGTTTGCGCATAGAGCTACACATATTACGCATCACCTTCACCCTTATTTCAGCCCGGACTGGGATACAAAATAGGCCCTGGCATTTCATATCCACAGAGGCCAAAACAGCCCCCCAGCCCAATAAATAGCCACTGCCTATGGCATCTCACAGCATTTACCTGCCCTCACTTATTTCCCATTTATCCCTTCCCCATCCTTACTTTATGTCATATCCCAATGTCCCCCTCACCATAAAGTCTACCTTGCCCATTTCTCCACCTTTCCTGACTCATTCACACACCTTCTTACACGCTTTCCATTTCCCCACCCTCCCCACCTAACTGCCTATTCTACCCTCTTGCTGCCTTTTGCTATTCTAGTGAAAGGGACTCACCAATTGCCCCTTGATGGTAATGATGGAACTGGACCAGTTGTTATTCGCTGGATCAGCTTCTGCTTGGGAAGTCTTCTGAATGCTGGGATGTAAAGATACAACACAAAAACATGATGACTGATGAATACAACATTTGGGGGCGATTTACTTAAATTGACATTTTTACACTAGAAAGGTACTTGCCAGGTTTTAGTTACCAATTTACATTTCTGTTTTAAATTCTTATTAAATGGGTACATTTTCAAGTTTGAAAAGTCAAATTCTGAAAAAATTCCAGTTTCTTTACCTCAAAAAATTGTGTATTATGGAAACACAGCAAATTAAAATGCTAGTATATCACCCCCTTTGATTTTTATATTTAATAATACTCTATGTTACGGCGTGACACATAAATGCCCCCTGCCCATTCTACTAACAGTTCTACATGCAGTACAGTACACACACACACACACACACTCTAGGGTTTACTTACGGAGATGTCCTTCCGCCATTTGAATGGCTGCAATCCCTAGTGACCAGATGTCAGCCTGGATATTACAATATGGGGGAAAAGACGAGTATTAGAGAAGATTATACACAGAGTACATGAAAATAATTGCAGTTGCAGATGATTTGGATACTTCTGATACCTATCCACCCACACCCTGATAGTGATTCTATTTGGCTTGCACAATAACAAATCCATTAGAAGCCTAAAATCCAGTAGTGAATTGCTGTGACTTTTATGTCTAGAAAATGTCCCCAAATACCCCAAACTGAGAGTCTTGAGTGTTACATGGAGTGTGACATCCCCATAAAGCATAAGCAGTCTAATGGAGTTGGTTTCTATTATTCTTGTGTCCTGCACTTAAAATGCATTTCACTCTCTCATTTCAGATTCTCGTATCACAGAAACCACATTACGGCTCTGGATTCTCTGTTATGAGAGGGGTAAGTAAAGCGAGTGGAACATTTACATGCAGTTCACCCTGTGTAAGTGACATAGTTTAAAGCTTAATATATAAAACTCGCCCACGTTCTATTCCTTTCTATGGGATTTTTAGAAGTGTATTTATCAAATGGTGAGTTCTAACTTTCATTCATTGATAAATTGGCTTCTAAAAATCCCATAGGAATGAATAGAAAGTGAGTTTTTCTGTGTAATCTCACATTTTGCTAAATATGCCCCTAACTCTAAGCTAAAAAGAGAGAGAAGACATGACAATACCTTATGGTCATATTCGCCGCTGTTTTGGGCAAAATGAGCCAGTACTTCCGGAGCCATGTATGCCATGGTCCCCAAAGTGCTGGCGCTCCTTCCTCCGATGGTCGCAAAGCAAAACTCGCCTAAAATTGTATGACAAAAGCAGGAATGTTAATGTTTAGTTAGAAATACAAGCCAGCAGTAAACACCACGGAGAAAAAAATATCCTTGTGTCGCTTACCGATCTTCACCTCTCCGGATGAGGAGATGACAATGTGTTCGGGCTTGATGTCATGATGGATTATATTTTTCTCTTCCAGATGGTTAAGGCCCTGAGAAATCAAGAAAGCAAAAGTAAGTATATAAATATTTTGTACTCTTTGATTAATTAGAAATATGAGAATAGCAGGAAGGAGTTTAACAGGTGACCTACCGTTATCACACTCTTGCAAATATAGGCGATCCATCTTTCGCCTAAGGTCCTTTTGGTGGCAATTAGCTCTTCTACAGTCGCACCGGTACAAAGCTCTGTAGCAATCTAGAAGATAAAGAAAGAATATTTGGCCAACTATTTTAGTTACCTACAATTTTATTGGGAACCCGAGGAAAAGGCTTTGTGGCTTTAAGTCTTGGGGGGACTGCAGTATCAGCTAAATCTGACTCTTTCTTACCAAACTGGATCATGTATGGATCCAAAATGCTAGCTTGTGTATTAGATCAGTTACAATTGGCATGTTTGCTGCATAAATGTGTAACCTCTCTGAATCAAAACTTCCTTACCCATAGTCCTCCATGTTTCGATGAGGCCTTATGATAAAAGGCCCCATAGAAGTCGACGATGTTCCGGTGGCCAGATACGATTTGAAGGATTCCGACTTCTTTTTCGATCTCCTGTTGCTTCTAGTTTCAAACAAAAGAAACAAGGTAAATAAAATGGATACAATAACAGTTTCAAACACCCCAACCTAACTTGTCGTTATGAAAAATGACAGCTTTGTAATATCCCTACTTGAGTATTGTATAATATGACCGAGACCCCTTGTGTTCTTTTATATCAAACTGCATTTGTTATTTTACTGTTACATAGTTATTAGGGGCCAGGGTATTTCACTGACTGTATTTGGTTAGCAAGTTCTCTTTCTACTGATAACCATAATGTAGGTATAACAAAAGACTAATTAGTATCTAATTAGAGTAATCATGAAGACACATTACCTTCTGATGTTGAATTATAATTATGGCCACTTCCCGTTGTTTTCTTTGGTGCCATCCCTGTTACAAAAGTAGGGAAAGAAGCTCAGTGATCATTACTAACGGAACGCTATGGGAAAGCAAAAAGCTATACAGTAGCATGTAAATATGGAAAGAACAAAGCTGTAGAGAGCACAACCAATGGACAGAATTACCCAAAAGCATGACACAAAGTGACTCATTTTAACACTGAATAAAATATCTTACAATGTAGACGACTCCGTTGGGGTCCTGCCCGATTGGCTCCCCTAGCTTCAAATACCTCCCGGGCTCCTGAAAAATAACATTGTATTTAATAATGTGATAATCAAACTAATATTATTCAGCTGGACAAATAACCTTTGTAACATGTGAGAAGCACAGAAGGTATAGGAGGAACTTGGGTGAAACAGAGGGTGGAAGGCTGGGGGCTGGAAAATGGAAGCCAAACTGTGAATGTTGTGGCAAAATACAGCTTTACAGCTACTTACTGGGTATTTCTCCGAGAGTGGGGTGATGTTATCCTCCTGAGGAAGAGAAAAAAGGGTTTAATCAGAGCAACTCATTTTGCGGAACTGCTAACATTGTATTTTGTAGAACAAGGAAAGGATTCATTCATTCTTAAAATAAATCCCCAGCTAACGGAGAAAAAATCCTCTGATTGCAGGACTATGTATAGTGAAGCCTGGATCTTGGCTTTAGTCTGCATTTTCTAGAAGGGCAATGAGAGATGTGGAAGGTCTGAGAGGCTGTAACGGAGGCAAAAAGTGGTGACCAACTGCCCCACTGAGCACTTGTGCATTTGACATTCAGGTAAGAGTGGAATGGGACTTACATAAGAGTTTGTATGATGTGGTGGGATAGGGGGCCCGAATAGGTTTAAAATGAAAAAATATTAAATTCAGCTCAAACCTCCTCAATCTCCTTCACCTCCTCCTCGCTCAGTTTCGTTGCTGAGCTCTCTGTTTGGCCGGTGTCGGGGCCAGTTTCCATCGGTGACTCCTGGGAAATATAAATACAGTTTTACAACATTAGTAAGAACAGAGCCCCAGTTGCTCCCTGCTCCCTTACTTGTGCATTTGATTGGTGGCTGCAAACTCTGCAGAACCTAACCCCCCCAATGTTAGTGTTAGTCAGAGGGGGCTTAAATTGCCATTTAAATTGCTATTTAATTCATTGCTGCTTACCTCAGTGGTCGCTAGCTGAGGTTCCTCACAGCTTTCCAAGGGTTCCTAGTTAAAGAAGAAAACATCATTGTATAAGATCAACTCACTTCAGTAGAGAATATGATCAAATAAATCTGTTCAATTAATTTAATTATATAATGAATTATGATCAGTGTCTTTTTTCTCTCATTGGTTATTACCTTGTAGCTGCTCGCCTCAGCCTGTTCTTCACAATCCTGGTTAAAAGACAGAAAAATTCAAGAATATTTAATAAATGGTATCAGTTTGTGCATTAACTGCACCATTTTTTGCTCAACCACAACTTGAGGCTGTAAATGAGCCCGACACAGTGGTGCTTATTTACTTGTATAGGGGGAATGGCAGATGTGGTGGATTCTCGGCCTGAGCTTAAACTCAGGCTGAATATCTTCCCCCTGTACCCCAAAAAGCTTATTGCCTGCACCTGGAGCCATTGTGTTGGCTGGAGCTATACTCAGGAGTTTCCCACCAAAATCCACTCTGTTTGCCTAAACCCAAGGCAGCGCAATGGCTCGGGGCGCCGGCACATCAAGTATTTAGGGACATGGGGTCGGATTCCCAGCCTGTGTTAACAAATTGCCCCCCAAAGTGAATCTAAAATGTCTATCTCTATTGTGACCCTATTATTTTTTCTTACCTGGCAGATGTCCGGTTCCAGGATTTCTGGAGTCTCCTTAATAAAGAAAAGGTAAGAGAAAGATGTTCCACGTTGTAATAAAGAAGCTAATATACAGTCTTGTATAAAATATAGGGTGATTTTTATTTGCCCCTACTCTCCCCTCCCCGGCAGTAGCCTATGAGTTACATTGTAGGAGTGGATGCAATCATAGGAGCCAATCATATTCTTTTCATTTTCTAATTTATACAAGATAGAAGACCGCTAAGCAACAGATGCTGACTGGTTGGTATGGGCAACTGCATTTGGGCAAGTTAGCCTCAGTTTACACTATGTTAGTAGATAAGGTTCCCTGTTAGGTAAATATGATTATTATCCTTTACAGATTTTGTTCATGAACCCTGTAGCTCAAATTAAAACACATTGGGACCCCTGCAAACTTTTTGGCCCCCGTACCTCACAGGTGTTGATTGGAGGGTCTCCACTCTCTTCCAAGGGTTCCTGGTTAAGAAGGAAAACCTCAGATCAGCAGAGAAGATGATAAAAATGCATTTTTTTTTATTCATGTGTTGTTTTCTGCTTACCTGTGAGTGGCAGGGGCCGGTGTCGGGGCTCTCCTGCCCAGTCACGTCTTCCTCCTGTTTAAAACAGAAAAATATTGTAAAACAAATTTTTATGGCTAAAAGTAAAGCAAAGTGTGTAAAAGTGTTATTTGATATAAATATGTGAAAAATAGAAGGTGTATGTTGCTGTGTAACACAGGGCATAATAAGGAGGTGGGACAGACTCACCAACGCTGAAGTCAACAAATTGCCTCCCCAAAGTGAATTTGCATTTGATATTCTTTTAAAATATCTTTTGCTATTGTTAATATATGTTAATAAATGAACTAAACCCACAATTAAAGAAGAAATGCAACACCCAAACATCTACATTTGCATTACCCATAAATCAGAGCTACGTAGTGGGGTGGATGGTTGTTACATTTGGCTCTGGCCTTTCTGTTAAGAAACAACTAACATTTAGGCATGGGTGGAATGGGGCCTATATAGGAGTTTGGGAGATGTTGGGGCCCAAATAGGTTTAAAAAGCTATAATATTATATTGAGGGCAAAATGATCATTCAAAATACAATTCATTGCTGCTTACCTCAAACGTCTCTAGCTGAGGTTCCTCACAGCTTTCCAAGGGTTCCTAGTTAAAGAAGAAAACATCATTGTATAAGATCAACTCATTTCAGTAGAGAATATGATCAAATACATCTGTTTAATTACTTTAATTATATAATGAATTATGATCAGTGTCTTTTTTTCTCTCATTGGTTATTACCTTGTAGCTGCTCGCCTCAGCTGGTTCTTCACAATCCTGGTTAAAAGACAGTAAAATGCAAGTACATTTAATAAATGGTATCAGTTTGTGCATTATAGCTTTTCCCAAGCAAAAGTTTGGGAAGTCGTCGGTGCCTAACAAATTGCCCCCCCAAAGTAAATCTAAAATGTTTTTCTCTATTGTGACCCTATTATTTTTCCTTACCTGACAGATGTCCCTGTCCAGGATTTCTGGAGTCTCCTGATTAAAAAAAGGTAAGAGAAAGATGTTGCAGATTGTAATAAAGAAGCTAAGATACAGTCTTACATAAAATATAAGGTGATTTTTATTTGCCCCTATTGTTCATGAACCCTTTAGCTTAAATTAAAACACATTGGGACCCCTGCAAATATTTAGGCCCCCGTACCTCGCAGGTGTTGATGGGAGGGTCCTCCTGCTCTTCCAAGGGTTCCTGGTTAAGAAAGAAAACCTCAGATCAGCAGAGAAGATGATAAAAATGCATCTTGTTCATTCATGTGTTATTTTCTGCTTACCTGTGAGTAGCAGGGGCCGGTGTCGGGGCTCTCCTGCCCAATCACTTCTTCATCCTGTTTAAGACAGAAAAAAAAGATTGTAAAACAAATTCTCATGGCTGAAAGTAAAGCAAAGTTTGGGAAAGTCTTATTTGATATAAATATATGAGAAATAGAAGGTGTATGTTGCTGTGTAACACAGGGCATAATAAGGAGGTGGGACAGACTCACCAACGCTGAAGTCGTCGGTGCCTAATAAATTGCCCCCCCAAAGTGAATCGAAAATGCCTTTCTCTATTGTGACCCTATTATTTATCCTTACCTGACAGATGTTCATGTTCAGGATTTCTGGAGTTTCCTGATTAAAAAAAAGGTAAGAGAAAGATGTTGCAGATTGTAATAAAGAAGCAAATATACAGTCTTACATAAAATATAAGGTGATTTTTATTTGCCCCTATTGTTCATGAACCCTTTAGCTTAAATAAAAACACATTGGGACCCCTGCAAACTTTTGGCCCCCGTACCTCGCAGGTGTTGATTGGAGGGTCTCCACATTCATTCAAGCGTTCCTGGTTATGAAAGAAAACCTCAGATCAGCAGAGAAGATGATAAAAATGGATCTTGTTCATTCATGTGTTATTTTCTGCTTACCTGTGAGTGGCAGGGGCCGGTGTCGGGGCTCTCCTGCTCAATCACTTCTTCATCCTGTTTAAGACAGAAAAAAAGATTGTAGAAATTATTCTCATGGCTGAAAGTAAAGCAAAGTTTGGGAAAGTGTTATTTGATATAAATATATGAGAAATAGAAGGTGTATGTTGCTGTGTAACACAGGGCATAATAAGGAGGTGGGACAGACTCACCAATGCTGAAGTCGTCGGTGCCTAACAAATTGCCCCCCCAAAGTGAATTTAAAATGTCTTTCTCTATTGTGACCCTATTATTTTTTCTTACCTGACAGATCTTCATGTCCAGGATTTCTGGAGTCTCCTGATTAAAGAAAAGGTAAGTGAAAAATGTGCTCGTTGTAATAAAGAAGCTAATATACAGTCTTGTATAAAATATAGGGTGATTTTCATTTGCCCCTACTCTCCTCCCCTCTCTTACGCTTACCCGGCAGTTCTCTATGGCCGGCTTCAAGTCTGGCTCTTTTTTCTCCTCCTAAGAGAAATAACGTTACCTGATCAGTTTACTATAACTCTGTAGTTTGGTATCTAAAAAAGACCCGGTACAATACAAATTCACTAAACTTCCAAAAACCAAACCATTTCATGTATATTTTTTACTACTTACTTGGCAGGTGTTTTTGCCAGGGATTTCTGGTTGTTCCTGGTAAAGAGATAAAAGTCAAGTTATCAAATTAACTGAGCTTTTTAGAAAGAAGTTAAAATCAGTTATATGTAATATTCAGGGACTGGTGTTTTATTATTGAATTATTTATTACTCACGTGGCAAACGGCGTTGCCAGGTCCAAATGATGGTACCAGCTTAAACCTGGCGCACTTTTTGCCAGTCAAAAAAAGTCATATAAAGTTTTATACGTTTATGGTTTTTAAAAAGAAAATCTCGAATTTTCAGAGAAAGTACTCTAAATTATCTTAAATTTTTCGAGACAAAATAAAAACAAAACGTAAATAATTGCAAGCTTTTCTCAGGAAACCTTAGTACAGGTATTCAACCCCTTATCCGGAAACTCATTATCCAGACATTTCCGAATTACGGAAAGGCCATCTCCCATAGACACCATTTTAATTGAATAATTCACATTTTTAAAAATCATTTCCTTTTTCTCTGTAATAATAAAACAGAACCTGTACTTGATCCCAACTAAGATATAATTACCCCTTATTGGGGGCAGAACAGCCCTATTGGGTTTATTTAATGGTTAAATGATTCCCTTTTCTCTGTAATAATAAAACAGTACCTCTACTTGATCCCAACTAAGATATAATTACCCCTTATTGGGGCAGAACAGCCCTATTGGGTTTATTTAATGGTTAAATAATTCCCTTTTCTCTGTAATAATAAAACAGTACCTGTACTTGATCCCAACTAAGATATAATTACCCTTTATTGGAGGCAAAACAATTCTATTGGGTTTAATTACTGTTTAAATAATGTTTTAGCCGACTTTAGGTATGAGATCCGAATTACGGAAAGACCCCTTATCTGGAAAACCCTAGGTCCTGAGCATTCTGGATAATGGGTCCCTAACCTGTAAATGGGTCCCTGTGTACATAGTGTAGCCTCATCAAGGTTATTGTGCATAGAAATCTATAGGCTTTGATAACACAAGTAGGTAGGAAAATGGTGTTTAGGAAATGATGTTGCCCAGTTCTTACCATGGCAGATTCTGGGGTTGGATCATCTGCCCGCTTTCGTTTCCTCTGTAATGAAGAAAAAAAGTTTTATCAGAGAAAATAAAAGCACAAATAGGAAAACTATAATGAAATAAATGGAGGAGTGAGTATTCAGTGACACATGAAGTTTCCCACAGAATGAAATATGTCCTGTTACAGCAGAAAGAGATGAAGCCCTTACCTTGCCGAAGCAAGAGAAACAGCACTTCAGCCGCTTGAACATGTTGTTTCTATGAAGACAAAATGAAAAACATCACTTTAGCATTTCCCAATACAGGTATGATTTCCTTTTTATCTGTACAGGTATCGGACCCCATATCCGGAATCCCATTATCCATAAAGCTCTGAATTACGGAAATCCCTTCTCCCATAGACTCTATTTTAGTCAAATAATTCAGAATTTTAAAACTGATTTCCCTTTTCTCTGTAATAATAAAACAGTACCTTTACTTGGTCCCAACTAAGATATAATTACCCCTTATTGGGGCAGAACAGCCCTATTGGGTTTATTTAATGGTTAAATGATTCCCTTTTCTCTGTAATAATAAAACAGTACCTGTACTTGATCCCAACTAAGATATAATTACCCCTTATTGGGGCAGAACAGCCCTATTGGGTTTATTCAATATTTAAATGATTTTTAGCAGACTTATGGTATGGAGATCCAAATTACAGAAGGATCCCTTATCCGGACTACCTCATGTCCCGAGCATTCTGGATAACAGGTCCTATACCTGTACTGTGTTCTATTTACAGTTCATTTTTGATGGGGGGGAGACTTGCTGTAGGAGAAATCATAAACTGGATTTGCTACATTACCTCTCATATGATGCTCCAGAGATGGTAAAAAACAGATGGAACGGGGGGGCCGGCCGGCCCAGGGCCGGGGAACCCTAAGGGGCCCCCTCAATAGGTTCTGGCTCTCCTCTAGGCTCGTTCACTAAGGGTGGAAGGGAGGAGAAGCCAGAAAAAAAAAACTATCCAAAAAAACTGGATAAGCAAAGTCGCCAAAGAGTCGCTCACTGCAGCAATCTGTATAGAGACGGGAATAAAAAGGGCAAGTCAGCTTCACGGATAATGCATTTACCCTTTTAAGGTGCAACATTGGGTCAGGGGCCCCATTCAAAGTGTTCCCCCCAAATCTCACGCTTACTGACACTCAGTATTCTGTAATAGGGAAACGTATTGGTATTTATTGCCTTACATTCAGTTACACATTAAGGTTGGTACATAAGGGCAGGGCAGATACCCGGGGGCAGAGGGGCAAAACTCTTAGCAGCCTGTCAGTACTGCCCAACCCTGGGTCTGTGTCTCCCAACCAGCGCTGGGAGTAAAGGCGCCTGCAAAGCCCATTTTAGGGGAAAATTCTCCAAATTCACTAAAATCGTTGACAGGAGCAACATCCCCTAGTCTGGGGGGGGAGTCACCCAACTATTGCCCCTCTTTTTAGCTAAAATAAGGGTTTTTAGGCAAAAAATCTATCAGAGGAGATGCACGCTTACCTCTCACTGCAATGGCAACCAACGGACTGTACCAACTGTCACTTTCCTAGAGTGAAGGCAGCTCCCATGACATTGACATCACATTGACATCACATTGACATCACAATTTCTTTGCTCCACTGTGTAAATAGTGGAGCAAAGGTGATGCACGCTTACCTCTCACTACCATGGCAACCATGGACTGTACCAACTGTCACTTTCATTACAGTAATGATGCATCTTTGTTATTTGATTATGACAAGAAGCTTGAAATTTGATACTTGAACCTTTCCTAGTGGGAAGGCAGCTCTCATCCCAGTGACATCACATGACAGGCGCTGCTGTTAAAGGGGAAGTGTACCCTTTTGACGAGTGAGGTTTATATGGGCTTTGTTTGCCCTTAGATGGGCAGTACATACATAGCTTATTGTGTACCCAGAGCATTGCCTTGTACGTGTGGCCCCTGCCATGTACCCTATTGCCCCCCACAGCCTAGCCTAACTGACTTGCAGGTGTATTGGGTGCATGTGCATGTCTCTTTACATGTGACTGTGGCTCACGAGTAAGAAAGGTTGGGGCTCCTTTCTGATAGTTGTACACCGCTGCTATTTCCTGAACATGTGCGATTCTTTCAGAGATAAATGAATGATCCTTTCCAGTTTTACTCCGCTTCTCCTGTGTGTATTCCCTGATCCCCTCCCTGGTCTCAGTGGGCAGTAGTATTAGGACTGGATCACTGAGGACCTGGGAATTAGAGAAATATATATTTTCTGGATGGTTTTATGGCAGCGATGGATTGGACAATGTTTAATGAGTTTTAATTTGTTTTCATTTAAAATCAAATAAAGACTATGGAAGCACCTTCCCAGTATACTAGGGGCACATTATAATGAAATCTGGCCCTGGCTATACAACTCTGCCTTTGGTTTACATACTAACAAATGTACATGTATCTGGCTGTACCAGACAGAACACCTGCACCTCTGACCTTGTGTCTTATATAAGGTATGGGGTGCGTATCTGCATTTTACATTAGTGTAATATAGCCAATGGCACCCCAGCACATACATTTTAGAGGGTGCAGTGGGAGTCAAATTGCTAGTTTGGAGCACCCAATGTTTTCACCTTATCCCATGGCAGAAGTGCCCCTGTATAAGGAACAGAACCAGTGGCTAAATCAGGGGTGGGCAAACTGCGGCCCGCGGGCCACATCCGTCCCGTTGGTCTTTTTAATCTGGCCCGTTGGTCTTTTTAATCTTGCCTGCCGACTCTCGCGCGAGACTTGGACTAACGCTGGCCCAGCCCGTCTGTCAACCCCCCGGCCCATCTTTTGGCCCCTTAGCCAAAAGTTTGCCCACCCCTGGTCTAAATGTTCTAGGGAGTAGAAATGCTGTGTATTTAGCAGCCAAAGCTAGCCATGTATGGGCTGACATAGGCTGTCAAATTGGCCCCTACATATAAGGTCAAGATCTACTTGGCCTCTTTATGGGGCCAAAGCAAAGGCCTGCCCAGTCAGGAATATATATTGTGGGAATCAGCAAGATATACATCCATGATGGGAAAGGTGCAAATCACTTGGTGCAAAAAAATTAAATAAAAACAAATTCAACAGTAAAGTTATTGCCATCATTCAAACATTAGCTTTGATGATTAGATAAAAAGGAAGATGAAGGAACCTGATTGGTTGCTCATTTTTTTAGTATGGAGTGATTCGGATCCTGTTAGGCTGACCCAGAAATAAAAAATATCAATTCCTGAGACCAGTCATTGCCAGAGTAGCCATTTACAGACTGTATGTAGAGGGAAAGTCTGGTAAATCTTACATCAATAATGATAATAAACAATTATAATACATATATTGCGTGAAGATAAAGTCATTATGACACAATTCGTTTTTGAATCTAACGCAACCTGAGAGAATTGTAGTTTAAACACATGTGGGTAGCGCCGTCAAGCTGTAATAGAAAAAACTACAATTCCCAGAAGACACCTGGCGGGAGGGCCTGCTGACTCAAGTATTGCCCTAGCTGATTGGATGCTTCAATGGTTCTGTATTGACCTGGGTGCGTGATTGGTTAAGCTTGCGGAGGCGGGTTGTTTGGATGGTGCAGTTGAGAGGAAGGCATCTGGCGGTAGGGGACCCGCGTAGTACCTTGTAACAGAGCTCGTAAGGTGGGGTACAGGTACGTACAGTGTGACATCTGGGGGCAGGGGTTATATACATTTATGCACAGCTATAGCGCCATTGGATAGGTCTGTATGCTAAATAATATGCCATACCCCGCACTTGACCCCCTAACCAATCGTAGCTCTTATTTGGCACCCCCAGAGCTTTTATTGTGCTTTTTTGTTCCCCACTTTATGTGGCTCATGGATTTAAAGGTTGGGGACCCCTGATATAGAGAGTAATATGCTGAAACAATTTTCAATTGGTCTTCAATTTTTATTAATTATTTAAGTTTCTATTCAGCAGCTTTCCAGCTTGGAGTTTCAGAAGTTACTTGGTTGCTAGGATCCAAATTACCTTAGCAACCAGGGTGTGGTTTGAATGAAAGACTGATATATGAATAGGAGAGGGGCTGAATGGAAAGATACATAATATAAAGTATAAATAACAAATAAACTGTAGCCTCACAGAGCAATAGTAGCAGCTGTTGAGAGGCCATTACAAATTATCAAGCAGAAAATGAGGCTGGCCTGTCCTATAAACTGATGCTACAGGTCTGATTATTACATTCTGTTTCTAATTGCACTGGTTTCAGAACTGCAATGTTATGTGAATCTGAATGAATTACTAATCAGCTTTATACTGTTGCATTTATATTCTATATATACAGTATATTGTCCGTTGGTCCCTAAGCTCCGTAACTGAGAGCGGCACAGAGCAAGTGCAGGGAATCGGCAGAAAAGAAAATGGGGGGCAGCTGGGGGCATCTTTGAAGGCACAGATCATACCTGCTAAAGGGCTGTGGTTGCCTTGGGCCGGTACAGAAGCCCAAAAACATAACCCTAAAACATTGCTAGCCTATTGCTTTAGTTAAGCTTTAGTTCTCCTTGAGCATCCCATAAGCCATGATAGGTCCCTTATATGTATCCATGGCAAAAAATTTCTATATAGACAATTGTGCCCCACCCCCTGAAGCTGCTGCCCTCAGCACTGGCCCCCAGGGGGGTTATACAGAAAATAACCGCTGTATTCACTGATTATCCAGAAAGCTCCGAATTATAGGAAGGCCGTCTCGCATAAACCTTATAAGTAAATTAAATTTCCAAAAAAAATAATTACTCTGTATTAATAAAACAGTACCTTGTAATTGGTTCTTTCTAAGATATAATAAATCCTATATAAACAATCCTTTTACGTTTATTTAATGTTTAAATGATTTTTAAATATTATGGAGAACCAGATTACAGAAAGACCCCTAATCTGGAAAACCCCAGGTCCCGAGCATTCTGGATAACAGATCCCATACCTGTAATAGGCTGCTCTCAATGCAAAATTGTGATCCTAAAGTTGGAGCTGCTTGTATGATTTTATCTATATGGTTTTGTTATTTACAGGTCTCCTTCCCTTCAAGATACCACCATGAGCTCCAGCCACACCCAGAAGAACCGAGGGGACTCCACTCCGCTGCCTCCAATCAACGAGCGCCTGGCTTTCCTGCGGCCGTCCAGAGAGCTGTTAGAGTATTACCGCAAGAAGATCGCTGAGTTTGATGAGGAACACGAGGATCTGGTAAAGCAACTGGAGCAATACAAAGCTACCTTTGAGGAGCAGGTCAGTATGCGCCCTTGCTAAGAGCAATACTGCTGATAACTATTATTATCCTTTATATAGCGCTGGTGTATTCGACTACACTGTACAGAGATCACTAAGTACATTGTTTCATCAGTCCCGGTGGAGCTTACAATTCACATTCACTGTGGTCACTTTTACCAGGAGTTTACAGAACCCTGTATGGTTTTGCAGTGTGGGAGGAACCTGGGGTTCCTAGAGGATACCCACGCAAGCATATAGTGCCCTGGCTGGAATTGAACCTAGGAGCTCAGTTCTGCAAGGCAGCATTGTATGTTTTCCTGCAAATGGTTTGTGTGGTTCTCCAGTTTCTCTTTGCCATATGCCACACATCACCCTAGCTCCGCTAACTGCTCTTCCTGAATCCCCTTGATAGACTTTGTCTATATAGTGTCTGTGTCTTTATAAGGTATGGGGTGCGGATCTGCATTTTACATTAGTGTAATATAGCCAATGGCACCCCAGCACATACATTTTAGAGGGTGCAGTGGGAGTCAAATTGCTAGTTTGGAGCACCCAATGTTTTCACCTTATCCCATGGCAGAAGTGCCCCTGTATAAGGAACAGAACCAGTGGCTAAATCAGGGGTGGGCAAACTGCGGCCCGCGGCCACATCCGTCCCGTTGGTCTTTTTAATCTGGCCCGTTGGTCTTTTTAATCTTGCCTGCCGACTCTCGCGCGAGACTTGGACTAACGCTGGCCCAGCCCGTCTGTCCATACCCCCCGCAAGGTCCTCACTCTTTTTATATGGTCAAGCAAGATATACATCCATGATGGGAAAGGTGCAAATCACTTGGTGCAAAAAAATTAAATAAAAACAAATTCAACAGTAAAGTTATTGCACTCATTCAAACATTAGCTTTATGTGATTAGATAAAAAGGAAGATGAAGGAACCTGATTGGTTAGCCTCATCAAGGTTATTGTGCATAGAAATCTATAGGCAAGGAAATAACACGGCTTTGATAACACAAGTAGGTAGGAAAATGGTGTTTAGGAAATGATGTTGCCCAGTTCTTACCATGGCAGATTCTGGGTTGGATCATCTGCCCGCTTTCGTTTCCTCTGTAATGAAGAAAAAAAGTTTTATCAGAGAAAATAAAAGCACAAATAGGAAAACTATAATGCAATAAATGGAGGAGTGAGTATTGAGTGACACATGAAGTTTCCCACAGAATGAAATATGTCCTGTTACAGCAGAAAGAGATGAAGCCCTTACCTTGCCGAAGCAAGAGAAACAGCACTTCAGCCGCTTGAACATGTTGTTTCTATGAAGACAAAATGAAAAACATCACTTTAGCATTTCCCAATACAGGTATGATTTCCTTTTTATCTGTACAGGTATCGGACCCCATATCCGGAAACCCATTATCCATAAAGCTCTGAATTACGGAAATCCCTTCTCCCATAGACTCTATTTTAGTCAAATAATTCAGAATTTTAAAACTGATTTCCCTTTTCTCTGTAATAATAAAACAGTACCTTTACTTGGTCCCAACTAAGATATAATTACCCCTTATTGGGGCAGAACAGCCCTATTGGGTTTATTCAATTTTTAAATGATTTTTAGCAGACTTATGGTATGGAGATCCAAATTACAGAAGGATCCCTTATCCGGACTACCCCATGTCCCGAGCATTCTGGATAACAGGTCCTATACCTGTACTGTGTTCTATGTACAGTTAATTTTTGATGCGGGGGAGACTTGCTGTAGGAGAAATCATAAACTGGATTTGCTACATTACCTCTCATATGATGCTCCAGAGAAAAAACAGATGGAACGGGGGGGGGGGCCGGCCGGCCCAGGGCCGGGGAACCCTAAGGGGCCCCCTCAATAGGTTCTGGCTCTCCTCTAGGCTCGTTCACTAAGGGTGGAAAATGTGAATTGAGGAGAAGCCAGAAAAAAAAAACTATCCAAAAAAACTGGATAAGCACCGAAGCGCAAAGTCGCCAAAGAGTCGCTCACTGCAGCAATCTGTATAGAGACGGGAATAAAAAGGGCAAGTCAGCTTCACGGATAATGCATTTACCCTTTTAAGGTGCAACATTGGGTCAGGGGCCCCATTCAAAGTGTTCCCCCCCAAATCTCACGCTTACTGACACTCAGTATTCTGTAATAGGGAAACGTATTGGTATTTATTGCCTTACATTCAGTTACACATTAAGGCTGGTACATAAGGGCAGGGCAGATACCCGGGGGCAGAGGGGCAAAACTCTTAGCAGCCTGTCAGTACTGCCCAACCCTGGGTCTGTGTCTCCCAACCAGCGCTGGGAGTAAAGGCGCCTGCAAAGCCCATTTTAGCGGAAAATTCTCCAAATTCACTAAAATCGTTGACAGGAGCAACATCCCTAGTCTGGGGGGGGGGAGTCACCCAACTATTGCCCCTCTTTTTAGCTAAAATAAGGGTTTTTAGGCAAAAAATCTATCAGAGGAGATGCACGCTTACCTCTCACCGCAATGGCAACCAACGGACTGTACCAACTGTCACTTTCCTAGAGTTGAAGGCAGCTCCCATCACATTGACATCACATTTGACATCACATTGACATTCACAATTTCTTTGCTCCACTGTGTAAATAGTGGAGCAAAGGTGTGCACGCTTACCTCTCACTACCATGGCAAACCATGGACTGTACCAACTTGTCACTTTCATTACAGTAATGATGCATCTTTGTTATTTTGATTATGACCAAGAAGCTTGAAAATTTGATACTTGAACCTTTCCTAGTGGGAAGGGCAGCTCTCATCCCAGTGACATCACATACAGGCGCTGCTGGTTAAAGGGGAAGTGTACCCTTTTTGACGAGTGAGGTTTTTATATGGGCTTTGTTTGCCCTTAGATGGGCAGTACATACATAGCTTATTGTGTACCCAGAGCATTGCCTTGTACGTGTGGCCCCTGCCATGTACCCTATTGCCCCCCACAGCCTCAGCCTAACTGACTTGCAGGTGTATTGGGTGCATGTGCATGTCTCTTTAACATGTGACTGTGGCTCACGAGTAAGAAAGGTTGGGGCTCCTTTCTGATAGTTGTACACCGCTGCTATTTCCTGAACATGTGCGATTCTTTCAGAGATAATGAATGATCCTTTCCAGTTTTACTCCGCTTCTCCTGTGTGTATTCCCTGATCCCCTCCCTGGTCTCAGTGGGCAGTAGTATTAGGACTGGATCACTGAGGACCTGGAATTAGAGAAATATATATTTTCTGGATGGTTTTATGGCAGCGATGGATTGGACAATGTTTAATGAGTTTTAATTTGTTTTCATTTAAAATCAAATAAAGACTATGGAAGCACCTTCCCAGTATACTAGGGGCACATTATAATGAAATCTGGCCCTGGCTATACAAATCTGCCTTTGGTTTACATACTAACAAATGTACATGTATCTGGCTGTACCAGGCAGAACACCTGCACCTCTGACCTTGTGCCTTATATAAGGTATGGGGTGCGTATCTGCATTTTACATTAGTGTAATATAGCCAATGGCACCCCAGCACATACATTTTAGAGGGTGCAGTGGGAGTCAAATTGCTAGTTTGGAGCACCCAATGTTTTCACCTTATCCCATGGCAGAAGTGCCCCTGTATAAGGAACAGAACCAGTGGCTAAATCAGGGGTGGGCAAACTGCGGCCCGCGGGCCACATCCGTCCCGTTGGTCTTTTTAATCTTGCCTGCCGACTCTCGCGCGAGACTTGGACTAACGCTGGCCCAGCCCGTCTGTCAACCCCCCGGCCCATCTTTTGGCCCCTTAGCCAAAAAGTTTGCCCACCCCTGGTCTAAATGTTCTAGGGAGTAGAAATGCTGTGTATTTAGCAGCCAAAGCTAGCCATGTATGGGCTGACATAGGCTGTCAAATTGGCCCCTACATATAAGGTCAAGATCTACTTGGCCTCTTTATGGGGCCAAAGCAAAGGCCTGCCCAGTCAGGAATATATATTGTGGGAATCCGCAAGATATACATCCATGATGGGAAAGGTGCAAATCACTTGGTGCAAAAAAATTAGATAAAAACAAATTCAACAGTAAAGTTATTGCCATCATTCAAACATTAGCTTTGATGATTAGATAAAAAGGAAGATGAAGGAACCTGATTGGTTGCTCATTTTTTTAGTATGGAGTGATTCGGATCCTGTTAGGCTGACCCAGAAATAAAAAATATCAATTCCTGAGACCAGTCATTGCCAGAGTAGCCATTTACAGACTGTATGTAGAGGGAAAGTCTGGTAAATCTTACATCAATAATGATAATAAACAATTATAATACATATATTGCGTGAAGATAAAGTCATTATGACACAATTCGTTTTTGAATCTAACGCAACCTGAGAGAATTGTAGTTTAAACACATGTGGGTAGCGCCGTCAAGCTGTAATAGAAAAAACTACAATTCCCAGAAGACACCTGGCGGGAGGGCCGGCTGACTCAAGTATTGCCCTAGCTGATTGGATGCTTCAATGGTTCTGTATTGACCTGGGTGCGTGAATGGTTAAGCTTGCGGAGGCGGGTTGTTTGGATGGTGCAGTTGAGAGGAAGGCATCTGGCGGTAGGGGACCCGCGTAGTACCTTGTAACAGAGCTCGTAAGGTGGGGTACAGGTACGTACAGTGTGACATCTGGGGGGCAGGGGTTATATACATTTATGCACAGCTATAGCGCCATTGGATAGGTCTGTATGCTAAATAATATGCCATACCCCGCACTTGACCCCCTAACCAATCATAGCTCTTATTTGGCACCCCCAGAGCTTTTATTGTGCTTTTTTGTTCCCCACTTTATGTGGCTCATGGATTTAAAGGTTGGGGACCCCTGATATAGAGAGTAATATGCTGAAACAATTTTCAATTGGTCTTCAATTTTTATTAATTATTTAAGTTTCTATTCAGCAGCTTTCCAGCTTGGAGTTTCAGAAGTTACTTGGTTGCTAGGATCCAAATTACCTTAGCAACCAGGGTGTGGTTTGAATGAAAGACTGATATATGAATAGGAGAGGGGCTGAATGGAAAGATACATAATATAAAGTATAAATAACAAATAAACTGTAGCCTCACAGAGCAATAGTAGCAGCTGTTGAGAGGCCATTACAAATTATCAAGCAGAAAATGAGGCTGGCCTGTCCTATAAACTGATGCTACAGGTCTGATTATTACATTCTGTTTCTAATTGCACTGGTTTCAGAACTGCAATGTTATGTGAATCCGAATGAATTACTAATCAGCTTTATACTGTTGCATTTATATTCTATATATACAGTATATTGTCCGTTGGTCCCTAAGCTCCGTAACTGAGAGCGGCACAGAGCAAGTGCAGGGAATCGGCAGAAAAGAAAATGGGGGGCAGCTGGGGGCATCTTTGAAGGCACAGATCATACCTGCTAAAGGGCTGTGGTTGCCTTGGGCCGGTACAGAAGCCCAAAACATAACCCTAAAACATTGCTAGCCTATTGCTTTAGTTAAGCTTTAGTTCTCCTTGAGCATCCCATAAGCCATGATAGGTCCCTTATATGTATCCATGGCAAAAAATTTCTATATAGACAATTGTGCCCCACCCCCTGAAGCTGCTGCCCTCAGCACTGGCCCCCAGGGGGTTATACAGAAAATAACCGCTGTATTCACTGATTATCTAGAAAGCTCCGAATTATAGGAAGGCCGTCTCGCATAAATAAGTAAATTAAATTTTCCAAAAAAATAATTACTCTGTATTAATAAAACAGTACCTTGTAATTGGTTCTTTCTAAGATATAATAAATCCTATATAAACAATCCTTTTACGTTTATTTAATGTTTAAATGATTTTTAAATATTATGGAGAACCAGATTACAGAAAGATCCCTAATCTGGAAAACCCCAGGTCCCGAGCATTCTGGATAACAGGTCCCATACCTGTAATAGGCTGCTCTCAATGCAAAATTGTGATCCTAAAGTTGGAGCTGCTTGTATGATTTTATCTATATGGTTTTGTTATTTACAGGTCTCCTTCCCTTCAAGATACCACCATGAGCTCCAGCCACACCCAGAAGAACCGAGGGGACTCCACTCCGCTGCCTCCAATCAACGAGCGCCTGGCTTTCCTGCGGCCGTCCAGAGAGCTGTTAGAGTATTACCGCAAGAAGATCGCTGAGTTTGATGAGGAACACGAGGATCTGGTAAAGCAACTGGAGCAATACAAAGCTACCTTTGAGGAGCAGGTCAGTATGCGCCCTTGCTAAGAGCAATACTGCTGATAACTATTATTATCCTTTATATAGCGCTGGTGTATTCGACTACACTGTACAGAGATCACTAAGTACATTGTTTCATCAGTCCCGGTGGAGCTTACAATTCACATTCACTGTGGTCACTTTTACCAGGAGTTTACAGAACCCTGTATGGTTTTGCAGTGTGGGAGGAACCTGGGGTTCCTAGAGGATACCCACGCAAGCATATAGTGCCCTGGCTGGAATTGAACCTAGGAGCTCAGTTCTGCAAGGCAGCATTGTATGTTTTCCTGCAAATGGTTTGTGTGGTTCTCCACACAACTGCTCTTCCTGAATCCCCTTGATAGACTTTGTCTATATAGTGTGTATGTGTGTATGTATATATATATATATATATATATATATATATATATATATATACACACACACACACACACACACACACACACACACACACACACACATATGACTTTTTTCAATAACACTTATTGCACTAAGCCCCTGTGTGTGTGATACTCCTTCTATACATTTTTACATTTAACCTGCACCCAGGGCATTTGAACTGGTGTAGGGTTTGCTCTTCTCTACTATGTATATATAGAATACAGAGTATTAGTCCACTGGCTGAATTGCCTCTGCTAAAGCACACGTAGCGACAATTATCAAAAAAAAAAAATCTGCATTGTCTATTTTAGTAGCCGTGACTAGTAGCTGCTACTAGTAGCTCAGTGTGTCTTCCCCCTTATTACTGGTCAAGCCAGTGGACTAATACTCTGTATACAATACATACATACATACGTAATATATATATATGTATACATATAGTAGTTGTGCCTTGATTAATCTCTGTTGTCGCAGGCGACTAATCTCCCCGCTATGCTATCCCACTGGCTAGAATGTAAAGAGCCGGTGGGATGGCATACGCAGCGCCGCAATTTGCCGAAGTCTCCTAAAGTTTCCTCTCAAGGCAACATTGGCGACTTTGACATATCGCTGCACCCCGTATGCCATCCCCCCGGCGATTTACATTCTAGCCAGTGGGATGGCATTGCGGGGAGATTAGTCGCCTGTGACAACGAAGATTAAAAATCTCCCCGTGTGTCACTGCCTTAAAAGTCAGTGGAAGGCAACGGACAGTTTTGGGTGGAAGAAGAAATAAGTGTTATTGAAAAAAGTCATGTATGTGTGTATATATATATATATGTGTATGTGTATATATATATATATATATACATACACACATACACACTATATAGACAAAGTCTATCAAGGGGATTCAGGAAGAGCAGTTAGCGGAGCTAGGGTGATGTGTGGCATGTGGCCATCAGCCTTCAAGAGATGGAACATGAAAGCTCAGAGATAAGGTTGTTGAACAGCGACAGACAAACACCCCTTCCTACCTGTATCTTATACTGGGGAATGGCAAGTGCCATACTGAGTGCACATGGAGAGGTGACAGGGGGACAGTGGCATCGACTCAACTTGAAGTCCCTCTACTTCTCAGAAGCTGTGCCCCCCCACTATGGAAAGCAGAGGAACCTCAAGCTGCAGAATCCATCACTTCACAGTGGAACAAGGAAAGGGAGGGGTTGGGCCATATTGTGAGCCTAAGGGGGGGGTAAAGTCCCTGTGAGCAGAAACAGAATATCATGGTTTCCTTTCAGTCTGTGGAATCAGGTATGGCAGTTTAGATGTTTTAATGCACCTTTTTCACATAAGCCCAACTGAATGAACATTAAACATGTAGGATATTTTCCCTTTAAATGAGCCCTCCAGTGTCACAGGCAGTTTGTCACTTTAATGGATTGGGTTACCTGTAAGGAGATAATTCCCGAGTTCTTTGCCATGCATTGGCATTTAGCTCAGTTCATATGTTCTATAGAGCTGTGACTGGGGCACTACTGGCCATACCTTGAAGCTTTTGTTTGGGATTTACTTCTCAGTGGGAGCTGCAGTTGCTTTTAGAACAGAGGTTTTTTTGTTCAGACCACCCTCTTCTCTCTACTCACAGCTTATTGGCCCGTGTAGGGACAGGAACGAGGGGCCTGCCCGACCGATATCTGGCCTGAAATTGGCCAGATATTGATCGGGCAGGTTAAAAGATTTAGTTGGATTGGGGACTGCATCGGCAAGTTGATGCGGTCCCTGAACCAACTGCGCCCATTGCTCCTGTTATAATTCGATCGTTTGGCCCTGGGGGGGAATTAGCCTACATATTCCCAATATCGCCCACCCGATATAAGCAAGACTATAAATAAGCCTTCCCACCTCAAATTGCCTTTTTGTTTGGCTCCAAGGCTGCGGCCCCTCAGTCCCAAGAAAGATAAGGCTAATGTCCCACGGGGAGATGTCTATGCAGTGCTTACTGCTTGTGGGCTGAGCCCCACCCACGGAATTGCCATGCGTAATATAAGTCATTCACATAGGATTCACAATGAGCTGTTAGTCCTGTATCTGCTCCAGTCAGCAAGAGTTTTGTGATGGGAAGGAGTTTTAGGCTAATGTCCCACAGTGACATTTAGGGCTCTGGCACACGGGGAGATTAGTTGCCCGCGACAAAACTCCTTGTTCACGGGCGACTAATCTCCCCGAGTTGCCTTCCCCTGCCATCCCACCGGCGACACTGCAAGTCGCCGGTGGGATGGAACACGCGGCGGCGCGGCCGCCGAAAAAGACTCGCAAGGCTTTTTCGGCGATTTGAGCAAAATCACGCTGCCGCATGTGCCATCCCACCGGCGACTTGCAGTGTTGCCGGTGGGATGGCAGGGGAAGGCAACTCGGGGAGATTAGTCGCCCGCGAACAAGGAGTTTTGTCGCGGGCGACTAATCTCCCCGTGTGCCAGAGCCCATAGTCTCTGCGATGTTTAATAAGAGAGTTCCAGCAACAAGTCACTTGCCTTTTCCTAACAAGCGATTACTAGAGGTTTCAACAACGGAGCGATTTCTATTTCCCACAAATCCAGGTGTCCTATTCCCCGCCCACAATTAGATATTACATTCAGTGCAATGGGGAAATCACAGCGACTTCCCGCTCAGTGGGTTTTACTGTGTGTAGTAAGGCACGATGGTATGAGAGGTAGGAGCAGTAACTGGCAATACTGTGTGTAGTAAGGCAAGATGGTATGAGGGGTAGGAGCAGTAACTGGCAATACTGTGTGTAGTAAGGCACGATGGTATGAGGGGTAGGAGCAGTAACTGGCAATACTGTGTGTAGTAAGGCACGATGGTATGAGGGGTAGGAGCAGTAACTGGCAATACTGTGTGTAGTAAGGCACGATGGTATGAGGGGTAGGAGCAGTAACTGGCAATACTGTGTGTAGTAAGGCAAGATGGTATGAGGGTAGGAGCAGTAACTGGCAATACTGTGTGTAGTAAGGCAAGATGGTATGAGGGGTAGGAGCAGTAACTGGCAATACTGTGTGTAGTAAGGCACGATGGTATGAGGGGTAGGAGCAGTAACTGGCAATACTGTGTGTAGTAAGGCAAGATGGTATGAGGGGTAGGAGCAGTAACTGGCAATACTGTGTGTAGTAAGGCAAGATGGTATGAGGGGTAGGAGCAGTAACTGGCAATACTGTGTGTAGTAAGGCAAGATGGTATGAGGGGTAGGAGCAGTAAACTGCAATACTGTGTGTAGTAAGGCACGATGGTATGAGGGGTAGGAGCAGTAACTGGCAATACTGTGTGTAGTAAGGCACGATGGTATGAGGGGTAGGAGCAGTAACTGGCAATACTGTGTGTAGTAAGGCAAGATGGTATGAGGGGTAGGAGCAGTAACTGGCAATACTGTGTGTAGTAAGGCACGATGGTATGAGGGGTAGGAGCAGTAACTGGCAATACTGTGTGTAGTAAGGCAAGATGGTATGAGGGGTAGGAGCAGTAACTGGCAATACTGTGTGTAGTAAGGCACGATGGTATGAGGGGTAGGAGCAGTAACTGGCAATACTGTGTGTAGTAAGGCACGATGGTATGAGGGGTAGGAGCAGTAACTGGCAATACTGTGTGTAGTAAGGCAAGATGGTATGAGGGGTAGGAGCAGTAACTGGCAATACTGTGTGTAGTAAGGCACGATGGTATGAGGGGTAGGAGCAGTAACTGGCAATACTGTGTGTAGTAAGGCAAGATGGTATGAGGGGTAGGAGCAGTAACTGGCAATACTGTGTGTAGTAAGGCAAGATGGTATGAGGGGTAGGAGCAGTAACTGGCAATACTGTGTGTAGTAAGGCACGATGGTATGAGGGGTAGGAGCAGTAACTGGCAATACTGTGTGTAGTAAGGCAGATGGTATGAGGGGTAGGAGCAGTAACTGGCAATACTGTGTGTAGTAAGGCAAGATGGTATGAGGGGTAGGAGCAGTAACTGGCAATACTGTGTGTAGTAAGGCACGATGGTATGAGGGGTAGGAGCAGTAACTGGCAATACTGTGTGTAGTAAGGCAAGATGGTATGAGGGGTAGGAGCAGTAACTGGCAATACTGTGTGTAGTAAGGCAAGATGGTATGAGGGGTAGGAGCAGTAACTGGCAATACTGTGTGTAGTAAGGCAAGATGGTATGAGGGGTAGGAGCAGTAACTGGCAATACTGTGTGTAGTAAGGCAAGATGGTATGAGGGGTAGGAGCAGTAACTGGCAATACTGTGTGTAGTAAGGCAAGATGGTATGAGGGGTAGGAGCAGTAACTGGCAATACTGTGTGTAGTAAGGCAAGATGGTATGAGGGGTAGGAGCAGTAACTGGCAATACTGTGTGTAGTAAGGCAAGATGGTATGAGGGGTAGGAGCAGTAACTGGCAATACTGTGTGTAGTAAGGCACGATGGTATGAGGGGTAGGAGCAGTAACTGGCAATACTGTGTGTAGTAAGGCAAGATGGTATGAGGGGTAGGAGCAGTAACTGGCAATACTGTGTGTAGTAAGGCAAGATGGTATGAGGGGTAGGAGCAGTAACTGGCAATACTGTGTGTAGTAAGGCACGATGGTATGAGGGGTAGGAGCAGTAACTGGCAATACTGTGTGTAGTAAGGCAAGATGGTATGAGGGGTAGGAGCAGTAACTGGCAATACTGTGTGTAGTAAGGCACGATGGTATGAGGGGTAGGAGCAGTAACTGGCAATACTGTGTGTAGTAAGGCAAGATGGTATGAGGGGTAGGAGCAGTAACTGGCAATACTGTGTGTAGTAAGGCAAGATGGTATGAGGGGTAGGAGCAGTAACTGGCAATACTGTGTGTAGTAAGGCAAGATGGTATGAGGGGTAGGAGCAGTAACTGGCAATACTGTGTGTAGTAAGGCAAGATGGTATGAGGGGTAGGAGCAGTAACTGGCAATACTGTGTGTAGTAAGGCAAGATGGTATGAGGGGTAGGAGCAGTAACTGGCAATACTGTGTGTAGTAAGGCAAGATGGTATGAGGGGTAGGAGCAGTAACTGGCAATACTGTGTGTAGTAAGGCAAGATGGTATGAGGGGTAGGAGCAGTAACTGGCAATACTGTGTGTAGTAAGGCAAGATGGTATGAGGGGTAGGAGCAGTAACTGGCAATACTGTGTGTAGTAAGGCACGATGGTATGAGGGGTAGGAGCAGTAACTGGCAATACTGTGTGTAGTAAGGCACGATGGTATGAGGGGTAGGAGCAGTAACTGGCAATACTGTGTGTAGTAAGGCAAGATGGTATGAGGGGTAGGAGCAGTAACTGGCAATACTGTGTGTAGTAAGGCAAGATGGTATGAGGGGTAGGAGCAGTAACTGGCAATACTGTGTGTAGTAAGGCAAGATGGTATGAGGGGTAGGAGCAGTAACTGGCAATACTGTGTGTAGTAAGGCAAGATGGTATGAGGGGTAGGAGCAGTAACTGGCAATACTGTGTGTAGTAAGGCAAGATGGTATGAGGGGTAGGAGCAGTAACTGGCAATACTGTGTGTAGTAAGGCAAGATGGTATGAGGGGTAGGAGCAGTAACTGGCAATACTGTGTGTAGTAAGGCAAGATGGTATGAGGGGTAGGAGCAGTAACTGGCAATACTGTGTGTAGTAAGGCAAGATGGTATGAGGGGTAGGAGCAGTAACTGGCAATACTGTGTGTAGTAAGGCAAGATGGTATGAGGGGTAGGAGCAGTAACTGGCAATACTGTGTGTAGTAAGGCAAGATGGTATGAGGGGTAGGAGCAGTAACTGGCAATACTGTGTGTAGTAAGGCAAGATGGTATGAGGGGTAGGAGCAGTAACTGGCAATACTGTGTGTAGTAAGGCAAGATGGTATGAGGGGTAGGAGCAGTAACTGGCAATACTGTGTGTAGTAAGGCACGATGGTATGAGGGGTAGGAGCAGTAACTGGCAATACTGTGTGTAGTAAGGCAAGATGGTATGAGGGGTAGGAGCAGTAACTGGCAATACTGTGTGTAGTAAGGCACGATGGTATGAGGGGTAGGAGCAGTAACTGGCAATACTGTGTGTAGTAAGGCAAGATGGTATGAGGGGTAGGAGCAGTAACTGGCAATACTGTGTGTAGTAAGGCAAGATGGTATGAGGGGTAGGAGCAGTAACTGGCAATACTGTGTGTAGTAAGGCACGATGGTATGAGGGGTAGGAGCAGTAACTGGCAATACTGTGTGTAGTAAGGCACGATGGTATGAGGGGTAGGAGCAGTAACTGGCAATACTGTGTGTAGTAAGGCAAGATGGTATGAGGGGTAGGAGCAGTAACTGGCAATACTGTGTGTAGTAAGGCAAGATGGTATGAGGGGTAGGAGCAGTAACTGGCAATACTGTGTGTAGTAAGGCAACGATGGTATGAGGGGTAGGAGCAGTAACTGGCAATACTGTGTGTAGTAAGGCAAGATGGTATGAGGGGTAGGAGCAGTAACTGGCAATACTGTGTGTAGTAAGGCAAGATGGTATGAGGGGTAGGAGCAGTAACTGGCAATACTGTGTGTAGTAAGGCACGATGGTATGAGGGGTAGGAGCAGTAACTGGCAATACTGTGTGTAGTAAGGCACGATGGTATGAGGGGTAGGAGCAGTAACTGGCAATACTGTGTGTAGTAAGGCAAGATGGTATGAGGGGTAGGAGCAGTAACTGGCAATACTGTGTGTAGTAAGGCAAGATGGTATGAGGGGTAGGAGCAGTAACTGGCAATACTGTGTGTAGTAAGGCAAGATGGTATGAGGGGTAGGAGCAGTAACTGGCAATACTGTGTGTAGTAAGGCAAGATGGTATGAGGGGTAGGAGCAGTAACTGGCAATACTGTGTGTAGTAAGGCAAGATGGTATGAGGGGTAGGAGCAGTAACTGGCAATACTGTGTGTAGTAAGGCAAGATGGTATGAGGGGTAGGAGCAGTAACTGGCAATACTGTGTGTAGTAAGGCAAGATGGTATGAGGGGTAGGAGCAGTAACTGGCAATACTGTGTGTAGTAAGGCAAGATGGTATGAGGGGTAGGAGCAGTAACTGGCAATACTGTGTGTAGTAAGGCAAGATGGTATGAGGGGTAGGAGCAGTAACTGGCAATACTGTGTGTAGTAAGGCAAGATGGTATGAGGGGTAGGAGCAGTAACTGGCAATACTGTGTGTAGTAAGGCAGGATGGTATGAGGGGTAGGAGCAGTAACTGGCAATACTGTGTGTAGTAAGGCAAGATGGTATGAGGGGTAGGAGCAGTAACTGGCAATACTGTGTGTAGTAAGGCACGATGGTATGAGGGGTAGGAGCAGTAACTGGCAATACTGTGTGTAGTAAGGCACGATGGTATGAGGGGTAGGAGCAGTAACTGGCAATACTGTGTGTAGTAAGGCAAGATGGTATGAGGGGTAGGAGCAGTAACTGGCAATACTGTGTGTAGTAAGGCAAGATGGTATGAGGGGTAGGAGCAGTAACTGGCAATACTGTGTGTAGTAAGGCAAGATGGTATGAGGGGTAGGAGCAGTAACTGGCAATACTGTGTGTAGTAAGGCAAGATGGTATGAGGGGTAGGAGCAGTAACTGGCAATACTGTGTGTAGTAAGGCACGATGGTATGAGGGGTAGGAGCAGTAACTGGCAATACTGTGTGTAGTAAGGCAAGATGGTATGAGGGGTAGGAGCAGTAACTGGCAATACTGTGTGTAGTAAGGCACGATGGTATGAGGGGTAGGAGCAGTAACTGGCAATACTGTGTGTAGTAAGGCACGATGGTATGAGGGGTAGGAGCAGTAACTGGCAATACTGTGTGTAGTAAGGCACGATGGTATGAGGGGTAGGAGCAGTAACTGGCAATACTGTGTGTAGTAAGGCACGATGGTATGAGGGGTAGGAGCAGTAACTGGCAATACTGTGTGTAGTAAGGCAACGATGGTATGAGGGGTAGGAGCAGTAACTGGCAATACTGTGTGTAGTAAGGCACGATGGTATGAGGGGTAGGAGCAGTAACTGGCAATACTGTGTGTAGTAAGGCAAGATGGTATGAGGGGTAGGAGCAGTAACTGGCAATACTGTGTGTAGTAAGGCACGATGGTATGAGGGGTAGGAGCAGTAACTGGCAATACTGTGTGTAGTAAGGCACGATGGTATGAGGGGTAGGAGCAGTAACTGGCAATACTGTGTGTAGTAAGGCACGATGGTATGAGGGGTAGGAGCAGTAACTGGCAATACTGTGTGTAGTAAGGCACGATGGTATGAGGGGTAGGAGCAGTAACTGCAATACTGTGTGTAGTAAGGCAGATGGTATGAGGGTAGGAGCAGTAACTGGCAATACTGTGTGTAGTAGGCAAGATGGTATGAGGGGTAGGAGCAGTAACTGGCAATACTGTGTGTAGTAAGGCAGATGGTATGAGGGGTAGGAGCAGTAACTGGCAATACTGTGTGTAGTAAGGCACGATGGTATGAGGGGTAGGAGCAGTAACTGGCAATACTGTGTGTAGTAAGGCACGATGGTATGAGGGGTAGGAGCAGTAACTGGCAATACTGTGTGTAGTAAGGCAAGATGGTATGAGGGGTAGGAGCAGTAACTGGCAATACTGTGTGTAGTAAGGCAAGATGGTATGAGGGGTAGGAGCAGTAACTGGCAATACTGTGTGTAGTAAGGCAAGATGGTATGAGGGGTAGGAGCAGTAACTGGCAATACTGTGTGTAGTAAGGCACGATGGTATGAGGGGTAGGAGCAGTAACTGGCAATACTGTGTGTAGTAAGGCAAGATGGTATGAGGGGTAGGAGCAGTAACTGGCAATACTGTGTGTAGTAAGGCAAGATGGTATGAGGGGTAGGAGCAGTAACTGGCAATACTGTGTGTAGTAAGGCAAGATGGTATGAGGGGTAGGAGCAGTAACTGGCAATACTGTGTGTAGTAAGGCAAGATGGTATGAGGGGTAGGAGCAGTAACTGGCAATACTGTGTGTAGTAAGGCAAGATGGTATGAGGGGTAGGAGCAGTAACTGGCAATACTGTGTGTAGTAAGGCACGATGGTATGAGGGGTAGGAGCAGTAACTGGCAATACTGTGTGTAGTAAGGCAAGATGGTATGAGGGGTAGGAGCAGTAACTGGCAATACTGTGTGTAGTAAGGCAAGATGGTATGAGGGGTAGGAGCAGTAACTGGCAATACTGTGTGTAGTAAGGCAAGATGGTATGAGGGGTAGGAGCAGTAACTGGCAATACTGTGTGTAGTAAGGCACGATGGTATGAGGGGTAGGAGCAGTAACTGGCAATACTGTGTGTAGTAAGGCAAGATGGTATGAGGGGTAGGAGCAGTAACTGGCAATACTGTGTGTAGTAAGGCAGATGGTATGAGGGGTAGGAGCAGTAACTGGCAATACTGTGTGTAGTAAGGCAAGATGGTATGAGGGGTAGGAGCAGTAACTGGGCAATACTGTGTGTAGTAAGGCAAGATGGTATGAGGGGTAGGAGCAGTAACTGGCAATACTGTGTGTAGTAAGGCACGATGGTATGAGGGGTAGGAGCAGTAACTGGCAATACTGTGTGTAGTAAGGCAAGATGGTATGAGGGGTAGGAGCAGTAACTGGCAATACTG
This sequence comes from Xenopus tropicalis, assembly GCF_000004195.4. Lineage (NCBI taxonomy): Eukaryota > Metazoa > Chordata > Amphibia > Anura > Pipidae > Xenopus > Xenopus tropicalis. The sequence continues at coordinate 16,456,747 of NC_030684.2, forward strand.
TGTGTAGTAAGGCAAGATGGTATGAGGGGTAGGAGCAGTAACTGGCAATACTGTGTGTAGTAAGGCACGATGGTATGAGGGGTAGGAGCAGTAACTGGCAATACTGTGTGTAGTAAGGCACGATGGTATGAGGGGTAGGAGCAGTAACTGGCAATACTGTGTGTAGTAAGGCAAGATGGTATGAGGGGTAGGAGCAGTACTGGCAATACTGTGTGTAGTAAGGCAAGATGGTATGAGGGGTAGGAGCAGTAACTGGCAATACTGTGTGTAGTAAGGCAAGATGGTATGAGGGGTAGGAGCCAGTAACTGGCAATACTGTGTGTAGTAAGGCACGATGGTATGAGGGGTAGGAGCAGTAACTGGCAATACTGTGTGTAGTAAGGCAAGATGGTATGAGGGGTAGGAGCAGTAACTGCAATACTGTGTGTAGTAAGGCAAGATGGTATGAGGGGTAGGAGCAGTAACTGCAATACTGTGTGTAGTAAGGCAAGATGGTATGAGGGGTAGGAGCAGTAACTGCAATACTGTGTGTAGTAAGGCACGATGGTAATGAAGGGGTAGGAAGCAGTAACTGGCAATACTGTGTGTAGTAAGGCACGATGGTATGAGGGGTAGGAGCAGTAACTGGCAATACTGTGTGTAGTAAGGCAAGATGGTATGAGGGTAGGAGCAGTAATCTGGCAATACTGTGTGTAGTAAGGCAAGATGGTATGAGGGTAGGAGCAGTAACTGGCAACTTACTGGTGTGTAGTAAGGCAAGTGGTAATGATGGGGTAGGAGCAGTAACTGGCAATACTGTGTGTAGTAAGGCAAGGATGGTATGAGGGGTAGGAGCAGTAACTGGCAATACTGTGTGTAGTAAGGCACGATTGGTATGAGGGGTAGGAGCAGTAACTGGCAATACTGTGTGTAGTAAGGCAAGATGGTATGAGGGGTAGGAGCAGTAACTGGCAATACTGTGTGTAGTAAGGCAAGATGGTATGAGGGGTAGGAGCAGTAACTGGCAATACTGTGTGTAGTAAGGCAAGATGGTATGAGGGGTAGGAGCAGTAACTGCAATACTGTGTGTAGTAAGGCACGATGGTATGAGGGGTAGGAGCAGTAACTGGCAATACTGTGTGTAGTAAGGCAAGATGGTATGAGGGGTAGGAGCAGTAACTGGCAATACTGTGTGTAGTAAGGCACGATGGTATGAGGGGTAGGAGCAGTAACTGGCAATACTGTGTGTAGTAAGGCACGATGGTATGAGGGGTAGGAGCAGTAACTGGCAATACTGTGTGTAGTAAGGCAAGATGGTATGAGGGGTAGGAGCAGTAACTGCAATACTGTGTGTAGTAAGGCAAGATGGTATGAGGGGTAGGAGCAGTAACTGGCAATACTGTGTGTAGTAAGGGAAGATGGTATGAGGGTAGGAGCAGTAACTGGCAATACTGTGTGTAGTAAGGCACGATGGTATGAGGGGTAGGAGCAGTAACTGGCAATACTGTGTGTAGTAAGGCAAGATGGTATGAGGGGTAGGAGCAGTAACTGGCAATACTGTGTGTAGTAAGGCAAGATGGTATGAGGGGTAGGAGCAGTAACTGGCAATACTGTGTGTAGTAAGGCACGATGGTATGAGGGGTAGGAGCAGTAACTGGCAATACTGTGTGTAGTAAGGCATGATGGTATGAGGGTAGGAGCAGTAACTGGCAATACTGTGTGTAGTAAGGCAAGATGGTATGAGGGGTAGGAGCAGTAACTGGCAATACTGTGTGTAGTAAGGCAAGATGGTATGAGGGGTAGGAGCAGTAACTGGCAATACTGTGTGTAGTAAGGCAAGATGGTATGAGGGGTAGGAGCAGTAACTGGCAATACTGTGTGTAGTAAGGCAAGATGGTATGAGGGGTAGGAGCAGTAACTGGCAATACTGTGTGTAGTAAGGCAAGATGGTATGAGGGGTAGGAGCAGTAACTGGCAATACTGTGTGTAGTAAGGCAAGATGGTATGAGGGGTAGGAGCAGTAACTGGCAATACTGTGTGTAGTAAGGCAAGATGGTATGAGGGGTAGGAGCAGTAACTGGCAATACTGTGTGTAGTAAGGCAAGATGGTATGAGGGGTAGGAGCAGTAACTGGCAATACTGTGTGTAGTAAGGCAAGATGGTATGAGGGGTAGGAGCAGTAACTGGCAATACTGTGTGTAGTAAGGCAAGATGGTATGAGGGGTAGGAGCAGTAACTGGCAATACTGTGTGTAGTAAGGCAAGATGGTATGAGGGGTAGGAGCAGTAACTGGCAATACTGTGTGTAGTAAGGCAAGATGGTATGAGGGGTAGGAGCAGTAACTGGCAATACTGTGTGTAGTAAGGCAAGATGGTATGAGGGGTAGGAGCAGTAACTGGCAATACTGTGTGTAGTAAGGCAAGATGGTATGAGGGGTAGGAGCAGTAACTGGCAATACTGTGTGTAGTAAGGCAAGATGGTATGAGGGGTAGGAGCAGTAACTGGCAATACTGTGTGTAGTAAGGCAAGATGGTATGAGGGGTAGGAGCAGTAACTGGCAATACTGTGTGTAGTAAGGCAAGATGGTATGAGGGGTAGGAGCAGTAACTGGCAATACTGTGTGTAGTAAGGCAAGATGGTATGAGGGGTAGGAGCAGTAACTGGCAATACTGTGTGTAGTAAGGCAAGATGGTATGAGGGGTAGGAGCAGTAACTGGCAATACTGTGTGTAGTAAGGCAAGATGGTATGAGGGGTAGGAGCAGTAACTGGCAATACTGTGTGTAGTAAGGCAAGATGGTATGAGGGTAGGAGCAGTAACTGGCAATACTGTGTAGTAAGGCAAATGGTATGAGGGGTAGGAGCAGTAACTGGCAATACTGTGTGTAGTAAGGCAAGATGGTATGAGGGTAGGAGCAGTAACTGGCAATACTGTGTGTTAGTAAGGCAAGATGGTATGAGGGGTAGGAGCAGTAACTGGCAATACTGTGTGTAGTAAGGCAAGATGGTATGAGGGGTAGGAGCAGTAACTGGCAATACTGTGTGTAGTAAGGCAAGATGGTATGAGGGGTAGGAGCAGTAACTGGCAATACTGTGTGTAGTAAGGCAAGATGGTATGAGGGGTAGGAGCAGTAACTGGCAATACTGTGTGTAGTAAGGCAAGATGGTATGAGGGGTAGGAGCAGTAACTGGCAATACTGTGTGTAGTAAGGCAAGATGGTATGAGGGGTAGGAGCAGTAACTGGCAATACTGTGTGTAGTAAGGCAAGATGGTATGAGGGGTAGGAGCAGTAACTGGCAATACTGTGTGTAGTAAGGCAAGATGGTATGAGGGGTAGGAGCAGTAACTGGCAATACTGTGTGTAGTAAGGCAAGATGGTATGAGGGGTAGGAGCAGTAACTGGCAATACTGTGTGTAGTAAGGCAAGATGGTATGAGGGGTAGGAGCAGTAACTGGCAATACTGTGTGTAGTAAGGCAAGATGGTATGAGGGGTAGGAGCAGTAACTGGCAATACTGTGTGTAGTAAGGCATGGCCAGTAACTGGCAATGTCCCTGGGTAGTAAGGCAAGATGGTATGAGGGGTAGGAGCAGTAACTGGCAATACTGTGTATAGTAAGGCACGATGGTATGAGGGGTAGGAGCAGTAACTGGCAATACTGTGTATAGTAAGGCACGATCGTGTGAGAAAAGAATGACTACCTCAACTTTCCCATTAGTGCCAAAGGGCAACCATGAAATGTTCCTGCCGAGTATGAGGAAATACCTGTGTTGGAAAAGTTTTACGTTATGTCTGCAAACTCATGCAAACAAGTGCAGTCCAATGTATTCATTGCAGGCTGATTAGTTCTCATATACAGGTATGGGATCCGTTATCTGGAAACCCGATATCCAGAAAGCTCCGAATTACAGAAAGCCCATCTTCCATAGACTCCATTTTAATCAAATAATTCAGATTTTTAAAATTGATTTCCTTTATTCTCTGTAATAATAAAACAGTACCTGTACTTGATCCCAACTAAGATATAATTACCCCTTATTGGGGCAGAACAGCCCTATTGGGTTTATTTAATGGTTAAATGATTCCCTTTTCTCTGTAATAATAAAACAGTACCTGTACTTGATCCCAACTAAGATATAATTACCCCTTATTGGGGCAGAACAGCCCTATTGGGTTTATTTAATGGTTAAATGATTCCCTTTTCTCTGTAATAATAAAACAGTACCTGTACTTGATCCCAACTAAGATATAATTAATCCTTACCGGATGCAAAACAGTCTTATTGGGTTTAATTCATGTTTTATTGATATTTAATAAACCTAAGGTACAAAGACCCAAATTACGGAAAGACCCCTTATCTGGAATACCCTTGGTCCCAAGCATTCTAGATAATGGCTCCTATACCTGCTAGTATATTCGAGGATCAGGTTAAAATAAAATGATGTCTTCATACAATGAAGTCCAATGGAGCCTTTGAGCAGACTAGGGGCCCTAAAATTCTGGGGACCACATCTGGCCCACAGGCCTCCAATTGGACAACCGTGATCTAGACTGTAGATGGTGCTTTGTTTCCATGGGGCAACTGGGAATGGGAAGGGTCGATTTCCATGGATCAATAAGAATATAATAAAAAGGTTCCAAGCAACAGTTGATGCCAGTTGGGAAATGGCACACTTTTCCCATATCCCCAGGCTGAACCTGGTGCAGCTACAGAAATATATATAAACCTTGTACAAACATAGCCACAGGCAGTCACAGAAACCCTATGAATATACACAATAGATTGCATTACTGAGAATATACTCATCCCACAAGTTGCCTGACTCTTAGGTCAGTAGGTAGCAAATGCCAGGAATCGGGTACACCGGCGGCATCTAAAGCTGAGCTTCATACGTATGGCCGTAGCAAAGAGCTTTCTGAGCGGCTGTCTGGGTCAAAACCAGACCCTAGTTGCACCCACCAGTGATGTAGGGCAGAAGTGGTCCATGTACAGGCCAAAGTCGGGCAACAAGGGGCTCAGCCTTGGGTCTATGTGTACATGACCAGCATGGTGTTAATCAGTGCTTAAGAAACTGCCAATAAATCACCATAAACCACTGCTTATTGCCTCCCAATACTCCCTGATAGCTGCACCCATTGCCAAAGGCATTGTAGTCCCTAAAATCATGTTGAGTAAAGGACTTTGCCCAACCTGCTGGGTGGATTACCCAATCTAAGGGCTTGTAAACCCCTTGCTGCACTGCATTGCTCAACCCAACTGTATTTAGTTGGTGCCGGACTACAAATCCCAGAATAATTGCAATATATAATGAAGGCTGAGGCATGCTGGAGCTGTAGCCTAGAAACATCGGAGTTGTATTCTTAAAGCAATATTGCTCAATGAAATGTATTGAAAACTTTTCCCCAAATCTCCAGCGACCCCTTCAAAATTAAGAAAAATCCCCAATGAGAATCCCAGCTGATGTGAGTAAATCCGGCTCCCTGTTCTCTGTTTCCGCAATTGGAGTTGGGAGCAGGGCCACCATCAGGGGGGCACAGGGGGTACGACCGTCCCAGGCCCGGGCATTTTTAGCTGTAAAGGGGGCCCGGCCGCGCCAGAAGTTTCCGGGCCCCCTTTCATCAAGCCCGGCCCGGGCCCAATCTTCAGTTGCGTCTTCCTCTACGTGCCGCGGCTCTCTGCTGCATCCTCGCTTTTATAAGGTTGCGCCCGGTGCGTACTGACGTCACACGCACGGAGCACAACCTTATAAAAGCACAGAAGCAGCTGGGGAGCCGCGCACAGAGAGGAGGACATCATGGGAGCAGGACGCTGCTGGGAGGGAAATTGAAGGTGCTTGGGGGCCCTGGGGGAAGCTGAAGGATGCCCTGGGGGAAGCTGAAGGATGCCCTGGGGGAAGCTGAATGGGGATGCCCTGGGGGAAGCTGAAGATGCCCCTGGTGGAAAGATGAAGGATGCTTGGGGGGCCGGAGGATGCTGGGGTGCCCCTGCGGTATGAGTAATTTGGGGGAGGACCACTGATGTTTTAGGGGGCCTGTGCTGGCTAGCAATGATTTAGGGAGGGTACCTGCCCTGGCACCAATGCAAACGTAATCCCTGGCTAGCAATGTCTGTATGTCTTTTGTATGATGGGGGGGTCACTGGGGAGGGGCCATTGGGGTGTGGGAGGAGGGGGGGGCCAGAATTTTTTTTTGTGAGGGGCCCCGTGATTTCTGATGGCGGCCCTGGTTGGCGAGCAATAAGCACAGTTTTCCAGCACTGAACAAGTCTGTCCCTTATCCCCATGTCTGATTCCTGTGCCATATAATGACGGGGGAAAATGCCATCATTATCTCTATATGTAATGGTACCAGCAAGATGGCCGACACAGTGCTGGGAATCGGGATTCTTAAGTGGTGAATTCTATTTGCATTTTGGTCAGTAGAATTCTCATTAGTGAGTTTTATTGCATCTATAATTATGTTTTTGGGCAACTTTTATAGCATAACTAGGTTTATAAACCCCCTTAGGGTCCGCAGTGAGGTGTGGAGTCCTTTGTCATTGTTACTTTTATTACCTATCTTTCTATTTCAGACCCACTCCTATACCATATCCCAGTTTCTCATTCCAACCACTGCCTGGTTGCTAGGCTAGTTTGGACCCTAGCAACCTTATTGCTCCTAAAAGGCCAAGATGGAGAGTTGCTGAATATAAAGCTAAATAATTCAAAAAACACAAATGTATGTATGTAAGTATATCTTTATTTATAAAGTGCTACTTATGTACACAGCGCTGTACAGTAGAATACATTAATACAAACAGGGGGTTATTAAGATAATAGATAAATACTCAGTATAACAATAATACAAATAAATACAAGATACAGTTGCAATAAGTTAAGAGTCAAAGACACAAGAGGATGGAGGTCCCTGCCCCGAAGAGCTTACAATCTAGATGGGAGGGTAACTTACGGAACACAGTAGGTCACAGTGTCACAAATAATAAAAAAATGAAGACCAATTGCAAATTGTTCAGAAATAGCACTTACAGGGTTGGACTGGGCCGCCGGGACACCGGGGAAAAAATCCTGGTGGGCCCTGGCCCTAGTGGCCCAGTCCGACCTTTGCCAGCGCCCCCCTTCTGACTGTTCCACCCCGACGCGTTCAACTCTGTAATAATAAAACAGTACCTGTACTTGATCCCAACTAAGATATAATTACCCTTATTGGGGCAGAACAGCCCTATTGGGTTTATTTAATGGTTAAATGATTCCCTTTTCTCTGTAATAATAAAACAGTACCTGTACTTGATCCCAACTAAGATATAATTACCCCTTATTGGGGCAGAACAGCCCTATTGGGTTATTTAATGGTTAAATGATTCCCTTTTCCCTGTAATAATAAAACAGTACCTGTACTTGATCCCAACTAAAATATGATTAATCCTTATTGGATGCAAAACAATCCTGTGAGGTTTAAATGATCCAAATTACGGAAAGACCCCTTATCCGGAAAGCCCCAGGTCCCGAGCATTCTGGATAACAGGTCCTATACCGGTACCTTTACTTAAAAACTGAAACAGAAGGTTTCTCTCTAGAATATTCTAGGTGCATTTCTTTCCATCAGGCTGACGCCAGACTGGAACAGCTCGTAGGGGTAGAGGATTCGGTCATAGTGCAACTTCAGAAGAGAGCCTGTGCCTTTGCCTGGCTGGTATCCCATCCGATTGCCCACCTGAGACCATTTCTTCTCTTTAGTGACAACCTCAAAGCCCCCCTCACTGGAAACCACCTGGAGCTAAAAAGGAAAGAAGGTAACAGTCTACGGAGGCTCTGGGCAATAAGGCCCTTCTGTTCTTTTAGAAAGGTGTAATTATATAAACTTCCTGCAGTATTTAATTACAGTAAACCATTTAATCCTGGCGCAGAAGACACTGCAAGATGCTAATGCGTATGTTGTTTATCTGCAGAACCACCTGTCCCTGCACGCCCACCTTGCTCAGTGCATACACACCCAACAGCTTGCCATCCACCACTGGAATTCTGAGCGCGGACCCTTGCCAGCTCCCAAAATTTTCCCAGCTGATCCAAGAAGTCGAGTTTGACACGGGTCATTGCCTGGATGAAAGAAAATTCCGACAGTCAGGGTGCAAGCCTGCAGATAACATACTATACTAAAGCAAAGAGTAATTAACTTATAGCCTTACGACTTGCTGTGAAACTACAACTCCCAGCATTCTTTAGGGCTCTGGCCACACGGGGAGATTAGTTGCCCGCGACAAATCTCCCTGTTCGCGGGCGACTAAATCTCCCTGAATTGCCATCCCACCGGTGAAAATGTAAGTCGCCGGTGGATGGCACACGCTACGCAGGAGATTTCGGCAAATCGCCGAAGTTGCCGCAATCGCGCCGCAGTGTGTGCCATCCCACCGGCGACACATTTTTGCCGGTTAGAATGGCAATTCGGGGAGATTAGTTGCCCGCGAACAGGGAGATTTGTCGCGGGCGACTAATCTCCCTGTGTGCCAGAGCCCTTATTAGGTGGAAAGCTGCTGTAAATTGTCTACCCTAATTCTAACATCAAACCTGAACACTTATTTCCTATATTTAAGTTCTAACAATACAATCAGTATTACGGCCAAACATATACATAGCCACTTGCAGTTGTCCAGCGATGTAAAGTAACCAACAATATGGTCTATAACACACTGGACTTTTTAACTTCCTTTTCTCTTTTTGGAATTGTAGTTAAAATTCACAGTGTTTTCAATAAAGTCTAAGGGTTACAACCTTAAGGGTGAAGAACACACAAAGCTACTAGTAGCAGCTACTTTTTCATGGCTACTAAATGCCAGAAAATCCCCTGCCATAGACAATACTGAGAATTGCCTCTGCTAAAACACATGTAGAGACAATTATCAGTAAATGATCAGCATTGTCTATTTTAGTAGCCACGACAAGTAGCTGCTACTAGTAGCTCTGTGTGTCTTCCCCCTTAATCTTGCAGAAAATGAAGAATATTCTAGTCTCCTGGGCATCAAGGGGGAAAAGTGTGTATTGGACTATAGCTTAATCCTTTCCTGTTGCAGCCTAGTGGCTTTTAATAAGGTGGCCTACTCACCTCCCAGGGGACATACACATAATTGCTGGAGAGGGAACATAGCATGGGAGGAGGCGCTGCATCACTGTGCAACATAAGCAAGCGGAACTGGCACAACAGGTGTGCAATTGGCTCCATACACTCCCTTCATGGCAGGTAATTAAGAGGAATAAACAAAACATGCAAATGCACAGGATATCTCCAGCCTATATCATAACAAGGGAAACGTCATGTACCTAATCTGTACTGCTGTGTCTTTTTCTGTCTTTTTGTCCTTGCCACATATCCAAGCTCTAATTAATTTAAGAATGGGATACCCAACAGGTGGCCCTCCTGCTATACTTCTTCCCTATTCCCCTGCTGAATCGGAAGCCATGCTAGAACTGCTTTTGTTTAAGCTGCCAGGGAGTTATGATGTTATGCAGTGTGATTCCAGTCTCTATAAATGACTTCTGCCCACATCCGCATTTTAACATGCAAGATCATAAAGCCAATTAAACATACACGTTTGTTTATATAGCAAAGGTTCTATTTAGCTATGACTGGTCTAGAGCAGTTAGAATAATGAAAGTAAATATCGGCTACTGTTCTGGAACAAATACGATACTGCCTAAAGGTCCCCATACATGGGCCGATTGTAGCTGCCGATATGGGTCCCTTAGACGATTCAGCAACTAATCGGCCCGTGTAGGGGCACTAACGACGGGCCTGCCCGACCCATATCTGGCCTGAAATCGGGCAGATATCGACCGGCAGGTTAAAAAATCTAGTCGGATGGGGGACCGTATCGGCTCGTTGATTCGGTCCCCAAACCGACTTTGCCTATACCCGTCGTTATAATTCGATCGTTTGGCCACACGATCAAATTAGCCTGGATTCTCCTGATATCGGGAGAAGATCCGCTCGCTTGGCGACATCGCCAAGCGAGCGGATCTGAAGGTGTATGGCCACCTTAAATCCAAATATCTGTATATAACTAATAGGGATATGGAAAACCAACCCAAGTTGGTCAAGCTTCTAACTAACAATTTTGTTAATGTCCATATCCTCAAGTTCCAACATGTTAATGTAGCTACAAAAACAGCAGTTTGTAATAACCATGATCTGGGTTTATTCCCAGCACAATAATCACAGAAACCTTACCTCTAGTTCGTTGAGGCGCTGTACCCGAGGGGTGAAGCAGAAGCTTTTGACATCGCAGGCAAAGGGCGGCTGCCAGTCCTGAGATAAAGGAACATAAAAGCAATAAAGCTAAGCTGTAACTGTGCCAATAACCAAAACTGGCTCTCTAGGGGGCTAAGAATAAATCTATAAAGCGCACAGGCAAACTAAAGGGAAATTCTAGGTTTTCTTTTCTATAGTACAAATAATATAAACCCTGCCTGTGCTACTAAATCAGCAGGGGAGACACACTAGGGGGTTACTGCTAGCATTAAGCATTTTCATGGTTAAAGTAATAGCTCTGCTAAACGTTTAAACAGTTTAAATACCTACAGGTGTCAGGAAGGTACCTATATAATATAAACCCACACAAATAATATGTATAGGATTTATTTTTAATTAAATAAATAGAATACAAACTTCATAGGAAAAAAACTCCCAGTGGGCCCCCTTGCTCACCCAACCATTTGCCTTGTATGCCTACACCATGGCCATTACTCAATTCTATGAGAAGAAACAAAAGAAATAAAGGAAAGGATAGATAATAGTATGTAAAAATAAGTAATTAAGAAATTAAAGAAAGTGAGTGAACTGGGAAGGAATGGTGGTCTGGACAGTGGGCCTAAGGTTTTCTGGTGGGCCCTTGGCACCCCAGTCCGACACTGGTGGCTGTTATCTAGAAGCAGCAAACTGCAGCTTAAAACTAGGGATGCAACAAATCCAGGATTCGGTTCGGAATCCAGGAATCTCGCCCAAACCCCAAAATAGTGGATTCGGTGCATCCCTACTTAAAACCCAGGTATAACCCTAATGTGTACAATAAAGCTGCAGTGTTGGGATTTTAGGAAAAATAGACTACAAAGTAATGGCAGAGAAGATTCATTTCAGTAATTGGACTTCCCTTCCATTTGTAATCATTGGAGCAAAAACCCTGGTCAGTACAGACAGCTTCAGTTCCATGTTGCCCCCGCCTCCCCCATAAGGGGGCATAAAGTAGTAAATAGGTTAAGAGGTGAGAAAAACAGCCAGTTGTAAGATTGGGGTAGAACCTGGAGAATTAACCCCCTGCATTGCAAACGTGGATATCGGCTGTTATAACGCTGATCTCACTACATAAAGGGGCGTATATACATTTTTTTTGTAAGCCAGACCAACACCTTATTGGTGTAAACAGCAGTTTTGTTCAATGACAATTATTTGCGTATGTAAGGCTCTTAAGTTGGAAATACACAGCCAGCTCCACTGTTTTGTCAAGGTCACCCAATGAGTGGATCTGGGCTCGATTTGGACACCCTCCTCCTGGGCCAAATTGGGCCGATACGAATGTGGCCCAGGGGCCCAAGACAGGATTATACAGAAAGGCCCACAGACCAATTGGATGAAGGCAACATCAACGCACCTATTCAGTCCATGTTCAATCTGTCCGAATATCTGACAAACGTACAATACCCTGCTGACTAGGTCCTCCACCTCTTTCAGCAAAAAATAATACAAAAGTTCTTCTTTAACTACTTAAACTTTAATGGTTTGATTATAGTGACCTTTCAGCTTGGACACAACCACCCCACTACTGGCTGACTATTGCCTTCTTTGATTGTTAGAACAATAATATAATATCAAATAATAGAATAAATATTATCCATTGAAACTGCACCATATGTGATAGCCCAAAACAGTAAATGCAGTCGGCCATTAGCCACTCTAAACATGCATAAAGCAAATTTAGATAGAGGACACTTTCCCCATGATGTTTGGCCATATGGCCTGTATACATAAGTAATCCTTACAAATGCAAACAAACACACTTTGGGCATGATAGAATTTTGGGGTACATACCCTCAAGTTATGCCTCACGTGTCATGGGGTACATTTTTTCGCACAACAGGGCATGTAGTCATTATCCTCTGCCTATATAGCACCTACATATTCTGCAGCTCTCTTAGGGCTCTGGCACACGGGGAGATTAGTCACCCGCGGCAAAACTCCCTGTTCGCGGGCGCCTAATCTCCCAGAGTTGCCTTCCCCCTGCCATCCCACCGGCGACGCCATCATGTAAGTCGCCCCGCCGCGTCTGCCATCCCACCGGCGACTTACATGTTCGCCGGTGGGATGGCAGGGGAAGGCTACTCGGGGAGATTAGTCGCCCGCGAACAGGGAGTATTGCCGCGGGCGACTAATCTCCCCGTGTGCCAGAGCCCTTAGGGTGAAGACACACAGAGCTACTAGTAGCAGCTACTTGTCGTGGCTACTAAAATAGACAATGCTAATCATTTACTGATAATTGTCTCTACGTGTATTGTCTATGGAAGGGATTTTCAGTAGCTTGAAAAAGTAGCTGCTACTAGTAGCCCGGTGTCTTTAGGGCAGTGGTACACAGGGAGATTAGTGATGGGCGACTAATCTCCCCGCAATGCCATCCCACCGGCTAGAGTGTAAATTGCCGGTGGGATGGCATTCGCGTCGCTACGATGTCCCACGGTCGCTCAAAGTTTCCTCCAAAGACAACTTTGTGCGACATCGCAGTGAAGCATCCCACTGGCGATTTAAATGCTAGCCGGTGGGATGGCATTGCGGGGAGATTTGTTGCCCACGACAAAGAAGATTTGTGTACCAAAAGTGCAAGAAAATCCACCTGGGGGGGGGGGGACATAAAAATTCCCTGAAGATAGTGCCCTGGCTGGAATCAAACTGACCGTAAAGCAGCAATGCCAACCAATGGGTCATTGGTTTCTAAAAAATGTGACCAAGAGCAAAGACTAATCAAACATCTGACATTTGTCATCAGCCTGTGTGAACTTATTATAATCATATATATATATATATAATAATAAAACTTATATAATGTGACTTGCACACAGTATGTATCAGCTCCCTGTTACAACTGCATCATTTATCCATAAGGAATTATTTCAGGCTCTCAGTGTACTGATAACATCCATCTATCAGACTTACCTTGGGAGGTTGGATTTGCATATCCCTGTCTTTTCAGCAATCGGTCGGATGCGTCCGATGAAACTCAGGGGATCAGAGAATTCCTCCCAGCTGGGCTCGAACACCGGGCATTCCGGAGGGGGCACAAATTCGATGTAGGCGGCCATTCCAAACAAGTGTTTATCCTCAGGTGGGTATAGAACTAGACAAGCGGTATAGTGCGGATAAGCATCCCAGATCTTGCTTGGATAAAGCCAGAGGCTCCTTTCTCTGTCATGAAGTAACGTCCCTCATCGAGTTTTCTCTGTGATCCTTCACTACAGCCACGGATTTACTCCCCGTCTCTCCTGTTCCCTCAGTAACCAGTGCCTGATGTTACCAACACCGGAGGAAGCAAATACAGTCTAACACTTAGGGATTCCCTGAGACTGTTGACAAAAAGATCACTTTATTCCCCTCGCTGGTGGTTGTGACACTGGGCTAACGTTGAGTTTGCACCCCAATATCTACAGGTACTCCCTGTGGCTTCTATTACTGTATCTCCCACAGCCCCCGGGACAGCAGGAACCCCCCTGTGAAGCCCACAGAGTCCCCTAATTCTGCCACAGAGGCAGGCAGATACTTTTGCTGGGACAATCAAGACTCCCAAATATCCAACCCCCAGTTCCATATAATATAACGAGCTCTTTATTTCAGTTATTGGGGTACTCAGGGTGCCAAAGTTCCACTTTTTACTACTAGTTACTTTTGCTGAGACAATCAAGACTCCCAAATATCTGACCCCCAGTTCCATATAATATAACGAGCTCTTTATTTAAGTTATTGGGGTACTCAGGGTGCCAAAGTTCCACTACTTACCTGACTATGACACCCCAAGTCCCAGAGTCACCTTGTAGCAATTCCCTAAGTTAGAATTAATTTCTAATTTCAACAGACACCTCCTACCAGAAAGCCCCCAGTCTGTGCCACTAGGGTCTCTGCAGCCTCGTTTTGAAAGGCCCAATGATGTGCCCCCTCTCAGGCAACTTCCTGTTGCAATTGCCCCCCCTGGGGCTTCCTAGTACCCAGTCCCCTTCCTGAAGCCCAGCAGCTCCTTCAGCACATCCAGTACTTACAGTAAATTCCAGGCTCCAGTCCGTATCATTCCTAGGTCCATAAAGTCCTGATGCAACTTTGTAATGTGAAATTGGGGCCCTAAAGGATTAAAGAGGCTGGTTGTATAATCTCCAGGTATCCCTCCGCGCTAGTTAAAGCTATGTGGATTAATAACAGCCTGTAATGTGAAAAATAGCCGATAGATGGCGCTACATGAACATTCCTTTAGATAAAGGAGATCTTCACCTGGTTTTGCAAACGGTTGTTTCATCCGTGTGTAAAAAGTTTTTACAATTCCAGAACTGGAGTATAATCTATAGAATGGCTGCGAATGGGGGTGGAGTTGGGATAAAAATGGAATTAAGTGTCACAAATGTTCACACGCCTATTTCCTATGTAGAGGAAAAGTTAAATCAAAATCTTTCATTAGCAATGATAATTATAATGTATTAATGAAATTATAATACATATACTGTTATGAAGATAAAGACATGTTGTCATAATTCTCCTTTGCATATCGGGTATTCGTTTTGGAATCTAAACCTGAGGGAATTGTAGTTTAAACACATGTGGATAGCGATAGAATAAACTACAATTCCCAGAAGACACCTGGTGAGCAGGCGGGCCGACTCAAGTATCGCCCTAGCGGATTGGATGCTTCAATGATTCTGGATTGAACTGGGTGCGTGATTGGTTAAGCTTGCGGAGGCGGGCTGTTTGGATCGTAGAGTTAGGGGTGGGGTAACTGGTGGTAGGAGACCTGTGTAGTGGCTTGTACCAGAGCTCGTAAGGTGGGGTACAGGTACGTACAGTGTGACATCTGGGGGCAGGGGTTATATATTTATGCACAGCTATAGCGCCATTGGATAGGCCTGTATGCTAAATAATGTGCCATACCCCGCACTTGACCCCCTAACCAATCATAGCTCTTATTTGGCACCCCCAGAGCTTTTATTGTGCTTTTTTTGTTCCCTCTATTAGAATAGGCATAAGGGTGGGTAACTAGACATAGGGGAACCTCCAGTAAGTGAATGTAGAAGCGCCTAATACATAGTGGGGCTGCAAGAGTAAAACTTATGGGAAATACTGTAGGGAACTCAATCTAGCGCTGGTAAAGCGATATGTACAATGGAAACAACGCGCGTTGCCATAGCAACCCCTCTCTCTTTAGCGCAAAAGGCCATGGTGTTATGGCATTGTGTCAGATGGAAGAATTTATATTACCCATATATAACCCATCATCCCTCTCCCCAAAGATTGGGAGAGTTGTATGTTTGTTTATTTATTATTTATTTATATACTACTTATCCGCTAATCATAAAGAAATAAAGAGATGTCTCGTTAAAACAGCCCATATCAAGCATATTCCTACTTAAAATGTAGATAAATTAGAAATAAATAAATACCAGGAATCCAATAATTGACCAAAAATAAGCTTAAAATTGAATTTAAAAATGCCGCCAAGTCCAAATCTACATTGAGTCCTTCCGGATGCAATGTATTCAATTTAAAAATCCAAACGTTTTCTCCTTGTCTTAATCTAGTAAATCCGTCTCCCACCTCTTAACTTGGGAGAATATGCTCCAGTCCCATAAAGAATATCAAGGCAAACCTTATCTGCGCTTTAAAGATTACAAAAACACAACAATATAGATATTAAGGTCTAGAAGGAAAGACTGTAAGAAAGAGAAAAAAAAAATATATATATATTTTTGCAGTGCTAAATTGCATTAACCAACATTAATAATTAGATGTAGCTGCCCTCCTCCTACTAAACCTATAGTGCTACACAAATTATCTCCAAAGGAGTTGGCGCTAAAACACCAAGAAGTTGTAAAAAATAATTGTATATTTATTATAAATAAATCAATGTGTTACAATCAAAGTAGAATCAATTTTAAATAATAAAAAAAAAAATCATATACACCACTAATTAAAAATACCAATTAGATTATATATACAAGAGAAAATCACATAGGGCAGAAGACATTAATATAGTAACGAGAAACCATGTATTACTTCCCAATGTTTATTATTGAATTCCCAGTTAATGCATATCATTCCCTCAGGAGAAATCAATTAGAGTGTTTAAAAGAGAATTCATTGCTCTGACCCATATATGAGGAAATCAAGAGGGAAAATCATAGAATACACTGAATTAAAAATCCCACAGTATATCCCAATTATTAGAATAAAAAAGTGAGGGAGCTTAAAACACCATAAAACATTAATTGGATCCTTAATTAACTTCTCCAGATATCAGATGCAGTATTACAGCCGCCTATAGCCAATATATGGCTCTTAGCCCCACTGAGGGATATTTAATAAAGAAGTTACACAAATAAAACCCTTGTTTTCCCTCTTACTCTGTGCAAATACTAAGAATGCAGGCATGCATATAGAGATAAAATTGCACACTATATGGTATTCAATTATCTCATAGCCTCCAAGTAACTACAAGCACACAATAAAACAGAGCCCTAACTGGGCATAAAGAACAAATACACAACCCCCCTTGTCCCGGCCGGGACTTACTAGGGATAAGACAGAGGAGAGGCACATTGGCTGAGGGATGCGACTCACACGCTGTCCTTTCCCTTCGTGACGTCACCGGTAGGTGCCGAGTCTGTCAATATCGGGTCTCTCTCCAGGCAGTCCGACGCGTTCGCGCTCTGCGCTTCCTCATGGACTATTGGTTCCTATGGGCCAACCCCCTCTTTATACCCGCCTGCAATACTATTCTATACTACATCTACTTTGATGTAACACATTGATTTATTTATAATAATATACAATTATTTTTACACTTCCATAAAAGAATATCCTTTGGGATCACTATTATTGTGAAACAGCTTAAAATGTCTCGATACCCCATGGTTCATTCTCCTGCTTTACTGTTACGGATGTGCTTATTAACCCTACTTCCCACTGATCTTATAGTCCGCCCCACATAACTTTGTTACACGGACAAGTGAGAGCATAGACTACATATGTTGTGCGACAATTAATAAAGGTCTTGGAAATTGGAATATCCCTATTGGGTTTATTTCATGTTAAATATTCCCTTTTCTCTGTAATAATAAACAGTACCTGTACTTGATCCCAACTAAGATATAATTACCCTTATTGGGGCAGAACAGCCCTATTGGTTTATTTTAATGGTTAAATGATTCCCTTTTCTCTGTAATAATAAAACAGTACCTGTACTTGATCCCAACTAAGATATAATTACCCCTTATTGTGGGGCAGAACAGCCCTATTGGGGTTTATTAATGGTTAAATGATTCCCTTTTCTCTGTAATAATAAAACAGTACCTGTACTTGATCCCAACTAAATATAATTAATCCTTATTGAAAGAAAAACAATCCTATTGGATTTAATTAATGCTTTTATTGATTTTTTTTTAGTAGACTTTAGATGTGGAGATCCAAATTACGGAAAGACCCCTTATCCTGCGCACTCTTGGTCCTGCACATTCTGGATAACAGGTTCTATACCTGTAGTTGCTTCTTTTTGCTCCTCCTATAGACAACTCTGGGACTGGTCCAGCTGGAGGGGGGTTAAGGGGTGTTCACCTTTTAATTAAAGTTAGTATAATGTAGACTGCTGTTCTGAGACAATTTGCAATTGGGTTCTTCCATTTGTTTTTATGAATTTACCTTTTGTTCAGCAGCTCTCTAGTTTAAAATTTCAGCAGTCATGTGGTTGCTAGGGTTCAAATTACCTTAACAACCAGGGACTGGTTTGAATAAGAGACTGATATATTTATAGGAGAGGGGGATGGATAGAAAAATGAAGTAATAAAAAGGAGCAAATAATGGAAAAAACTATTGAAAATAAATAATGAAGCCCAATTGAAACATTACTTAGAATTGGCCATTCTACAACATACTAAAAGTTTTAATGTAAAGGGGGAGCCTATGTGAAAAAAAACACAAACAATTGTTTTGTATTGTATAATTCTCCTAAGTTGTGGCCCCCACCCCACCCTGGTTGCTCTTACCCCAGCCTTTCCGTGCAGCTTCCGGGAGATGAGGTTCTGTTGATGTTCCGTGCATAGCTTGGCCCTTGCATCGTGGCCCACAAACCTGTGTGCAGAAAGGACACCCCCATTCTTATATATATATTATATATATACATTATATACATATATATATATCCCAACCTTATTACCCCTGCCTTTTCAATAGGGACATAAAATCAATCATCCACCCCCCCGACCCATATTGATGCTGGAACCCAGTGGTTTAAAGGGGGCAGTTCACCATTAAGTTCAACTTTAGTATGTTATAGAATGCCCAATTCTAAACAACTTTTCAATTGGTCTTCATTATTGTTTTTCAGAGTTTTAAATGATTTGCCTTTTTTCTTCTAACTCTGTGCAGCTTTCAAATGGGCCCGGGGGCCGGAACTAGGGGTAGGCAGAAGAGGCACCTAGGGGCAACAGTGGGTGGGGCGCCAGGCAGGCACCTCTTCTTTCACTTACCCCTATTTCCATGCCCTTTACCCCACCGTTCACCCACCTCCAGTGACCCCCGCAGCCCCACACATGGGAGGGGGGGATGGGCCAAGCCGGCTGGCTGCCTAGGGTGCCCGGCTGGCTTGCCTTGGGTGCTCGCTGGCTTGCCTGGGTGCCCGCTGGCTTGCCTAGGGTGGCCGGCTGGCTGCCTAGGGTGCCCGGCTGGCTTGCCTGGGTGCCCGGCTGGCTTGCCTTGGGTGCCCGGCTGGCTTGCCTTGGGTGCCCGGCTGGCTTGCCTTGGGGTGCCCGGCTGACTTGCCTTGGGTGCCCGGCTGACTTGCCTTGAGTGCCCGGGTGGGCTTGCCTAGGGTGCCTGGATGGCTTGGTCCGGCACTGCCTGAGGAAAAAAACTATTGCTCTGTGAATATAAAGTATTGTTACTTATATTACTTATTTATATAGTCAGGCCCTCTCCTATTCATTTATCAGTCTTTCATTCAAACCACAACCCTGGTTGCTTAGGTAATTTGGATCCTAGCAACCAAACAGCTGCTGAAACGCCAAGCTGGAGAGCTGCTGGGCAAAGCTGAAATAATTTTAAAAAACTACAAATAAAAAAAAAATGAAGACCAATTGCAAATTGTCTCAAATGTAAACAACCCTCAGTTAAAAGGAGCTGTTGGTGGGAGCAGATTCTGCTCATTGGGGGTAACACATTTACTCCCATTAGTCTAACTGGCCAATCAGGGCTCATCTCAGTATAAGCAGGTATACAAGTAGTTGCTAGGGGTTGTACCTTGCAGGGTATGAGTAGAGCTTGTTCCTTCCAGCCACCGGGGGTCTCCTCACCCAACTTAGTTGGCTGTATCGTCTCATCACCCTGGGGGGTGCGTCTCTCCCCCTGTTGCACGGGGAAGTTGGAAATACAGGGTTATCGCTTTCAATGCTCAGGCTGCCCCCCATGAGCCGTCTCTGGATCACACTGTGTGGCTGCTGCAATCAGATTGGACCTTGATTATAATAATAGTAATGTACTGTTACCCTGCACTAGTAACCTAGGTCTATATGTTTCAGAAACCCTACTATAGTTTATATAAATACCCCGCTATGTAGCCCGGGGGCAGCCATTCCTGCACTGGTACAGCTGGGGTGTTTGCTACAGAAACCCTACTATAGTTTATATAAATACCCCGCTGTGTAGCCCCGGGGGCAGCCATTCCTGCACTGGTACAGCTGGGGTGTTTGCTACAGAAACCCTACTATAGTTTATATAAATACCCCGCTGTGTAGCCCCGGGGGCAGCCATTCCTGCACTGGTACAGCTGGGGTGTTTGCTACAGAAACCCTACTATAGTTTATATAAATACCCCGCTGTGTAGCCCCGGGGGCAGCCATTCCTGCACCGGTACAGCTGGGGTGTTTGCTACAGAAACCCCGGGGCTACACAGCGGGGTATTTATATAAACTATAGTAGGAATTCTTAAGCAAACATGCAACTTTTATCAGAGCAGGGCAACAGGACATTATATTTAAATGCCCCAGCCAGTAGCTCCGGGGCAACATGTTGCTCCCCACCCTTGGATGTTGCTCTCAGTGCCCCCAAACCAGGGAGTTATTTTTGAATTCCTGACTTGGGGGCAAGTTTGAATAAAAACAAGATTCCCTACCAATAAAGCTGATAGGGTGCATAGAGGATGCCTAATAGCCAATCACAGCCCTTATTTGGCTCCTCCATGAACTTTTATGGTGCTTGTGTTGCTCCCCAAGTCTTTTTACATTAGGTCAGTTAGGGTAGGACTGGCCAGAAGGGATGACTTTGACGTAGTTGGCCAGCTTGAAGTATATTGCAATGTACGGACAAACAATCCCTCTTTTTGAGGTGGGGAGGGAAGGCATTTCTTAGTAGTGAAATGCCCTAGTGTCCAATTTCTACATATTGATAATGGGTGAGTGCAGAGGATTTTTTGCGGTTGTTTATATGTATTTTATGGTCACAGCCTCATTGCACCCCCGCTTAATGGTTTACAATTTAGTGGTTGAGCACAACTTTCCCTTTTTGTGTTATTGTTTATACAGGAGCAGTGGCCAGCTCCATGTTGTAGCCCCCACTATTCCCAGCTACAGTCAGGTGATCCCAATGGAGCTAATAAAAGGGCAACCATATGGGAGTTTTAACCTTATACGCAAGCATGTTGCAGGTAAAACTTAGTCCCTTTGCTCAGTACTAATCTTAAATTACTTATATAGGTCAGTTAGGGTAGGACTGGCCAGAAGGGATGACTTTGACGTAGTTGGCCAGCTTGAAGTATATTGCAATGTACGGACAAACAATCCCTCTTTTTGAGGTGGGGAGGGAAGGCATTTCTTAGTAGTGAAATGCCCTAGTGTCCAATTTCTACATATTGATAATGGGTGAGTGCAGAGGATTTTTTGCGGTTGTTTATATGTATTTTATGGTCACAGCCTCATTGCACCCCCGCTTAATGGTTTACAATTTAGTGGTTGAGCACAACTTTCCCTTTTTGTGTTATTGCATAGAGGATGCCTAATAGCCAATCACAGCCCTTATTTGGCTCCTCCATGAACTTTTATGGTGCTTGTGTTGCTCCCCAAGTCTTTTTACATTTGACTGTGGCTCCCGAGTAAGAAAGGCTGAGGACCCCTGATGTATATAGTCAACCAAACCGGGATCAGTGCTTTGCAAATGGTGGGGATTGAGGCTTAGGGGCCCCCCTAGGGCACAGCCCAAAGGCCAGTTAGGTTAACATTTAAACCAAGAGTAGCAGCGTTATAGGACAGCCAACCAACATGGCTGCGTAGAAATCATTGCAGTCTGCAGCATGCACCTATAGAAATCCCTGCAAGACATGAAAGCAGTCCCACATTTTGGCCCTGTAACTTGGTTCAGAGCTGCAAACATTAGTCTCACTGAGCAAGCGGTCCCCCCCCTCCCACACTCACCAGGTCTTTACTGGTCCCCAGTCTCCGCAGCTGGTCCAGTGGCAGAAGATCCGCAGAGTCTTGGCACAAACTGCGTGGCTTGTTTGAGGCGTCTCTGCTGGTGCAGTATTGCTGAGCCCCTCAGATCCTTCTCCCTCTTTGGGGAGTCCCTGTTCTGTGTGTCTCTCCCAAGTCCCTGCATAGTGCAGGTTCAGGGTAATAAGCAGATCCCTATATGAGGTTCCGGGTAGGAAGCAGATCCCTATATGAGGTTCCGGGTAGGAAGCAGATCCCTATATGAGGTTCAGGGTAAGAAGCAGATCTCTATATGAGGTTCCGGGTAGGAAGCAGATCTCTATATGAGGTTCAGGGTAAGAAGCAGATCTCTATATGAGGTTCAGGGCAATAAGCAGATCTTTATATGAGGTTCAGGGTAAGAAGGCAGATCTCTATATGAGGTTCAGGGCAATAAGCAGATCCCTATATGAGGTTCCGGGTAAGAAGCAGATCTCTATATGAGGTTCAGGGCAATAAGCAGATCCCTATATGAGGTTCCGGGTAAGAAGCAGATCTCTATATGAGGTTCCAGGTAAGAAGCAGATCTTCTATATGAGGTTCAGAGTAAGAAGCTGATCTCTATATGAGGTTCAGGGTAGAAGCAGATCTCTATATGAGGTTCAGGGCAATAAGCAGATCCCTATATGAGGTTCAGGGCAATAAGCAGATCCCTATATGAGGTTCCGGGTAAGAAGCAGATCTCTATATGAGGTTCCACGGTAAGAAGCAGATCTCTATATGAGGTTCAGAGTAAGAAGCTGATCTCTATATGAGGTTCAGGGTAGGAAGTAGATCTCTATATGAGGTTCAGGGTAAGAAGCAGATCCCTATATGAGGTTCAGAGTAAGAAGCAGATCTCTATATGAGGTTCAGGGTAAGAAGCAGATCTCTATATGAGGTTCAGAGTAAGAAGCAGATCTCTATATGAGGTTCAGGGTAGGAAGCAGATCCCTAAATGAGGTTCAGGGTAGGAAGCAGATCCCTATATGAGGTTCAGGGTAGGAAGCAGATCCCCAGATCCCTATATGAGGTTCAGGGTAAGAAGCAGATCTCTATATGAGGTTCAGGGTAAGAAGCAGATCCCTATATGAGGTTCAGGGTAGGAAGCAGATCCCTATATGAGGTTCAGGGTAAGAAGCAGATCCCTATATGAGGTTCCGGATAAGAAGCAGATCTCGGAATGAATGGATTTTCCCTGCAGATTCTCCTCTTCTTGCTGTACTCGCCCCCATACACTCTGCCTGGTACTTCTCACTCCTTAGCTCTCTGCCTCATTCCCTTCCCTCTCTCTGTATTCAGGGGATTCCTCTCTCGCTCCGTTCCCTCCTCCTGCTCTGCAGTAATACCCCCCCCCCCCCGTTGTACCTCCCTCATTCTCTCCTGCTGTCATCTCCCCGCTACGCTCCTTCTACATCCCCATTCCTCCCTCTCAGTCCCCCCCAAATCTCCCCTCTCCCCAGTAGCTGCTTCTTTCATTCCCCCGGACCCCCTGTGTCTGGCAGCCACCGAGCCTAAAATCTAGCCCCCCCCCCCCCCATAAAGCTCTGCTCATACAATGGCAACCCACTCGGGTGCTATTACAGTAAATAGGAATTAGGTTTATGGCAAATGCAGATTTGTCTCTTTTCTGGGGAAGGAGAGAAGCCGCGGGGCATTGTGTGTAGTCAGGCAAGATGCATCAAGTGAAGAAGCTTTAACAGTAGGATATTGTGTATAAAAAGGCAAGTAGGTGTATTATAATGGCTGGATAATGTATATAGCAGGGATCCCCAACCTTTTGTACTTGTGAGCCAAATGCAGGTATAAAAAGTGCTGGGGATGCCAAATAAGGGCTGTGATTGGCTAATTATAAGGGTTGTGATTGGCTAATTATAAGGGTTGTGATTGGCTAATTATAAGGGTTGTGATTGGCTAATTAGTAACCCCATTGGGACTGCTGGCCTGCAGGAGGCTTTGGGGTAAAACTGTGTCTCTGGGCTTCCAAAACTTTAAAAATATATACCTGAACCATTGGACTGTAACTGTGTCATAATGTGTATAGTAAGGCAAGATGGTATGAGGGGTAGGAGCAGTAACTGGCAATACTGTGTGTAGTGAGGCAAGATGGTATGAGGGGTAGGAGCAGTAACTGGCAATACTGTGTATAGTGAGGCAAGATGGTATGAGGGGTAGGAGCAGTAACTGGCAATACTGTGTGTAGTAAGGCAAGATGGTATGAGGGGTAGGAGCAGTAACTGGCAATACTGTGTGTAGTAAGGCAAGATGGTATGAGGGTAGGAGCAGTAACTGGCAATACTGTGTGTAGTAAGGCATATGAGGGGTAGGAGCAGTAACTGGCAATACTGTGTGTAGTAAGGCATATGAGGGGTAGGAGCAGTAACTGGCAATACTGTGTGTAGTAAGGCAAGATGGTATGAGGGGTAGGAGCAGTAACTGGCAATACTGTGTGTAGTAAGGCAAGATGGTATGAGGGTAGGAGCAGTAACTGGCAATACTGTGTGTAGTAAGGCAAGATGGTATGAGGGGTAGGAGCAGTAACTGGCAATACTGTGTATAGTAGGCAAGATGGTATGAGGGGTAGGAGCAGTAACTGGCAATACTGTGTGTAGTAAGGCACGATGGTATGAGGGGTAGGAGCAGTAACTGGCAATACTGTGTGTAGTAGGCAAGATGGTATGAGGGGTAGGAGCAGTAACTGGCAATACTGTGTGTAGTAAGGCAAGATGGTATGAGGGGTAGGAGCAGTAACTGGCAATACTGTGTGTAGTAAGGCAAGATGGTATGAGGGGTAGGAGCAGTAACTGGCAATACTGTGTGTAGTAAGGCAAGATGGTATGAGGGGTAGGAGCAGTAGGTTTATCTCCCTAGTCCTCCTGTAGTGTTACAGTTACCCAACATCTGTTTGTGAGATTAAATTCCAATGTTATTCTTATACCAGGAACGTTCAGATAAGGTGGCCAAGCGGCTGCAATTGATGGGCGCAGATACGAGGCTCTGGAGAAAAGGCGCAACATGGAGGTAGAGGGCTATAACTGACATCAAGCTGCTGAGACAGCGTTAAAGGATGTAGAAAGCAACTATTCAAGGTGAGTCTTGGATAGACCGACGGCAAGATTCTGTTGCACGCATCTCATTGCCTTATACGAAAGCATATCTATATACAGAAACAAAGAGCAGAGAATAAATATTAAGTGTCACCTTAACCAAACAGGGGAAAACACACAGGCTGGTATTTTCTAGTACAATCTAGTAGAAGAGATGGCTATTCTGAGACAATTTGCAATTGGTCTTTTTTTTTATTTGTGGATTTTACTTAGCTTTTGTTCAGAAGCTTTCCAATTCGAAATTTCAGCAGCTGTCTTGTTGCTTGGGTTCAAATTAGTCTAGCAACCAGTCACGCTTTGAATAAGAGACTTGAACATGAGTAGAGAGACACCTGAATAGAACGATAAGTAATAAAAAAGACAATAAAAACTGTAGCCTCACAGAGAGAGTGTTATGGGCTTCCGGTCAGTGACCCCATTTAGAGCCAGACGAAGAATGCAATGATAAAAAAAAAAACTATAAAAAAATGAAACAAATTAAAAATTGACCATTCTATAACTACTTGAAGGTAAAAACCCATTATCCAGATTGCTCGGAACCAAGGGTATTCTGGGTATGGGTCTTTCCGTAATTTGGACCTCCATACCTTAAGTCTACTAAAAAATCATTTAACATTAAATAAACCCAATAGGGCTGTTTGCCCCAATAAGGGTAATTATATCTAGTTGGGATCAAGTACAGGTCCTGTTTATTATTACAGAGAAAAGGGAATCATTAACCCTTAAATAAACCCAATAGGCTGTTCTGCCCCAATAAGGTAATTATATCTTAGTTGGGATCAATTACAAGTACTGTTTTATTATTACAGATAAAAAGAAAATCAGGTTTAAATGGAGTCTATGGAGACGCATTCTGAATTCAGAGCTTTCTGATAACGTTTCGGATAAGTGATCCCATACCTGTACTATGATATTTGGAGCACAGTACATTTTCTAGCCAGTAGGGGAGCTTAACTTCATAACACTGCTATTGCTGTACTAGAGGATTAAACAACGCCAGTGAGACGGCTCATAACCAAACTAAGAAAACCCCTATGGGTAAGGCCCTGTGGGTGAGAGGAGATGTGAATTAATCTTGCTCTCCTCTTTTGCTCTCCTCTCAGGTGACGCTAACATCGGGCCAGACAAACTTGCTATTCTGGATGCAGTGCGGCAGGCAACAAAAGACACAAAAAATTCAAGGGGAACTGCGCAACTTAAAAGCCAAAATCTGTGGCCTGGGAATGAACTGAGAATCGGATATGAGCACAAGGGAGACTGACGGAGCTGCCACACTAAACAAGGAGCACAGGTAAAGTTACCCTGGCTCTACCTCTGGATTATATAGGTGTTTCGGCCCAAGAAGAGAATATTGGCGGCCATACACGTTGCCAAGCGAGCTGATCTTCTCCGGTATCCCCACCTACGGGTGGGTTATATCGGCGAATTCAGGCTATTAGAACAAGGGATATTAGAACAACGGATCAAGTACAGTACCTGTACTGTTCCCAACTAAGATATATTACCCCTTATTGGGGCAGAACAGCCCTATTTGGTTTATTTAATGGTTAAATGATTCCCTTTTCTGTGTAATAATAAAACAGTACCTGTACTTATCCAACTAAGATATAATTACCCCTTTTGGGGCAGAACAGCCCTATTGGGTTTAAATGATGTTAAATTTTATTTTTTTAGTAAATTAATGTAGAGATCCGAATTACGGAAGATCGCTTTTCCGAAAAAAGCCCAGGTCCTGAGCATTCTGGATAACAGTCCTATACCTTTGCTTAGCTTTTTTACAGCAGCTCTCCAGTTTGGAACCTTAGCTATCTTGTTGCCAAGCCTTTTTTCCTTAGCAACTAGGCAGTGATTTAAATGAGAAACAGGAATATGAATAGGAGAGGGTCTGAATAGAAGGATAAAAAATAAAATCACAGAGCAATAGTTTTTTGTTTTTTTTATATCTACTGGGTCAGTGACCCCCATTTAAAAGCTTAAAAATCAGAGAGGAAGCAAATAATTCAAAAACAAACTCTGGCTGAAATGCTGTATTTTAGTACTGAACTCCCTGTACCAGCCCAGAGAGTCAGCAGCCCTATAGAACTAATGATCCTGCCTTTAACTTTGTCCACAGCAGGTCTGTGTGTCAGTGGCACTGCACATGCTCATGGGCTCTAGGCTGCTGTGTGCAGATATTTACCTTTATATTGTGAGTTGGTCCCTAAGGTAAGTGTAGTGAGATCACACAAAACTGTTCCTGTGAGACTGAGCTAGTTAAGAGAAAAGGCAGAGGCAGTAAATACAAGGAAGGGCTTGTATGGAACCTACTCCCTGGGCACTTGCTTCATTGCTATCTACTCCCCTTGTGCCCTCACCTGCATCATAACATATAAACAGGAATCCACCAGAGCCTTTTGTGTAAGCAAACTTGGTACATTTATTGGTGCACAGCAAAGCACAACATGTTTCAGTTCTAATTGGTCCATTAGACCCACACTGACATGTTACATAGCACACGCAAACCACACTGACCCATCTATCCACTCACATACAGACCACACTTGACCTATCTATCCACTCACATACAGACCCACACTGACCTATCTATCCACTCAATACAACCCACACTGACCACTCAACACTCACATACATACCACACTGACCCATCTATCACTCACATAGACCCCACACTGACCATCTATCCACTCACATACAGACCCACACTGACCCATCTATCCACTCACATACAGCACCACACTGACCTACCCCTCACATACAGACCCAACTACCCTATCTATCCACTCACATACAGACCCACACTGACCTATCTATCACTCACATACAGACCCACCATGACCCATCTATCACTCACATACAACCCACACTGACCATCTATCCACTCACACAACCATCTGACCTATCTATCACTCCATACAGACCCACACTGACCTATCTATCACACATACAACCCATACTGACCTATCTACCACTACATCAGACCATACGACATCATCCACTCACATACGACCACACTGACCTATCTATCCACTCACATAACAACCCACACTGACCCATCTATCCACTCACATACAGACCACACTGACCATCTATCCACTCACATACGACCCACACTGACCTATCTATCCACTCACTACAGACCCACACTGACCTATCTATCCACTCACATACAGACCCACACTGACCTATCTATCCACTCTACATACAGACCACACTACTATCTATCCACTCACATACAGACCCAACTGACCTATCTATCCACTCACATACAGACCCACACTACCTATCTATCCACTCACATACAGACCCACACTGACCTATCATCCACTCACATACAACCCATACGACCACTACCAGTGGTCTTGATATATGCATACTGTAGTGAAAGAACCCTAGTACTTACAGATAAAGATGGCCTATCCCACTGATATCTGGCCTAACATTGGCAGATCTTGATTGGCAGGTTTGACTTTTCATCTCATCGAACTCCGCATCGCGTTTATTCACGCAGTCTTGATCCAACGCCGCTGTTGTATTTTTAGAGTTTGGCCTAGGTGGGCATATCGGGGGAAGCTCCGATCTGGCAAATGAGTGAGTCTTCCCATGTAGGCGACCTTTACCGTATACCAACCAGAGGCCAATGCTCACTGTCGGCTCCAGCCTGTAACCAGAGCATTAGAATTCTCCCAGCCTAAAACATAAGAGTTACCCTATAACTTACCTGAAACAGTATTAATTCATATGTGTGGGAAACAAACCTCCTTTATTTCAGGCAAGTTTGCGTAATGGCGGCATTCCACGTGAGTGTGAATACACAGTGTGAAATCACGGTGAATAAACAAATGTTCCGTGAGAGGATCCTTATCACTGGGAGATTTTGTATGAATCACGTTAAGCTAATAAGTTACATTTTTATTGACTCATTTGGCCATAATCCTCGCTGAATCGGGTGCATCCGCCGCTCACCCAGCTGACCAATCCTATTTTTGATGTCAGAATGCTCAAGTATCTCATGAATTGCATGGCAGACAACTGATCTTGCTTGGATAGGTAGTACCCCGGTTCTGGAGATCCTTGCTTGAGAAGAGAAATCATTCCCAGGACAGTACTATAGATATGGCAACACTCCAGCCGATAACCCTCCTTACAACAGACAGTACCCACGAGTCTTGATATTCCTTTGTCCAGACTCTCGGAATTGAAGGAGCCTTGCTCCTACTCTTAGAAGCTGAACAACCTCCCATCATTGTGACTTCTGCGGGACTTGGAGGATCGGGGATCTTTATATACTAGACTGCCCTGTCTTTCTTGAGAATGACCTATCAGGCTCCTTACCAGCCTATAAGCTTTAACTTCCTTCTAAGTGTCAGATTGGTGTCTTGGATCCTTAAATCTCCTGGAGTCTGCGGAAGAATGTACTTTTCCCACCAGATGATTTAGATCAGCGATCCCCAACCAGTGATCGGGGGTAACATGTGCTCCCAGTGGCCTCAAAGCAGGTCCTTATTCTTGAATTCCTGACTTGAGGCATAATGACCATGGGTACTGCCATACAGAGCCTACTGTAGTGCCAGTGCACATAGGGACTACAAATAACCATCATAGCCCTTATTTGGTACCCCAGGAATTTTTTTTTAATGCTTGTGTTGCTCCCCAACTTTTTTTTATAAACCCTGATTTAGATATTCCCCCAACGCTTTACCGAATAGCATCTTACCCCCAAAGGCACACTTGCATAAAGCACTTCACCCCCAAAGGGCAACTTGCATAAAGCATTCTTCAACCCCAAAGGGCAACTTGCATAAAGCATTTTCAACCCCCAAAGGGCAATATGCATAAAGCATTTTCGAGGCCGTGTCTGCAATCCAATATTAAGCCATAGGGCTCTTCATTCCCTACGATGGTGCCGTAGCTCCTGCAACAACTGGTTAAATCACCTGCACCCCCAAACAAATGGCCGTCCCCAGCTTTAGATTCCCTAGGGCTGACAGGATCTCTCACTGCCTTCCCTGGTCCCCTGCTCCAGATCTTCTATCCACAGTCCGCTAACTAGACATCCCCGGCCCTGGTGCAGCCGACCCCCACCCCCAGACACATTTTTGACCCGAACTTACACCGGTGTGAGCGTCCAGTGGCCCAGGATGATATGTATTACTGAATTATAGGAAATAGCAATACCGCTATGGGTCCCTTACCTGAAAAACAGTACCTGTACTTGATCCCAACTAAGATATAATTACCCCTTATTGGGGCAGAACAGCCCTATTGGTGTATTTAATGGTTAAATGATTCCCTTTCTCTGTAATAATAAAACAGTACCTGTACTTGATCCCAACTAAGATATAATTACCCCTTATTGGGGCAGAACGCGCCTATTGGGTTATTTAATGGTAAATGATTCCATTTCTCTGTAATAATAAAAACAGTACCGTACTTGATCCCAACTAAGATATAATTACCCTATTGGGGCAGAACACCCTATTGGGTTTATTTAATGGTTAAATGATTCCCTTTTCTCTGTAATAATTAAAACAGATACCTGTACTTGATCCCAACTAAGATATAAATAATCCTTATTGGATGCAAAACAATCCTATTGGGTTTAATTAATGTTTTATTGATTTTTTAGTAGACTTAAGGATGGAGATCCAAATTACGGAAGACCCCTTATCCGTAATACCCTTTGTACCGAGCATTCTGGATAACCGGCCCTATACCTGTATGTCCTTAGGCCTTTAATGGCACTTTGCCAGGGTGCCCCGAGGTGTCATCCAACTATGTTATTTACATAATCAGATAAATTAGTTTAAAAGGACACACGTGGATCACGTTCAGCCATAATGCCTGTATATAACCTGCCTAACTGCTAGTTGACCCAGAGGAAGGATAAAACCCTTCTGAGCCTCTCTATTTGCTGCAGGGGGGGATTCCTTCCTGACTGGACCAACTGGTACCACGATCTCCCATAACCTGTATTCAGCCGTCCAACCCATTCTTCTATCAGTCAGTACAGTACAACCAATCAGTTTTTTACATATTTCTGTTTGAGTTCTTGAGCCCAGTTGTATTTGGGGGTACAGTTCCCCTTATTATGGGGGGCATTCTTGCTGGGGGGCAGTCCCAGTAGGGCCCTACTTTCCCAATAGCAGGTGTCGTGTAGATGTGCTTTTTGGCGAGGAGATCCTTATGTTTGGGGCATTACAAGAGAGGGGGGTTGCCAGGCTATGATAGTATGGATGGTACAGGCCGAGGCTCGGTACAGGGCTTGTTGCTGGTTACCAGATGGGTAACTGGTTTAGCCTTCAGTGTAAGTGAGTACATGGCGTGAGTTTTTGCCTTATATATCAGCGCCCCCTGAGCCCCCACAAGTACTGTAATCTTCTTTGCAGCTACAACTCTGTGTGTTTTGCCTTTTTATTGCCTCTGGCTATAAATCCTTGAGCCTTAAGCTGCCCATACGCGCACCAATGATATCGTAGGAAACCTTGTTCGGTCTTTGCTTGGGAATCCATGGGAACCGGTATCTCAGCTGCGGATATTTCGTCTCATCACTCCAGCGGGATAAAGATTTTATTCAGTAACCACAAACACTAACCCACTGCTGTCCCGCAATACCCTAACACCACATCCCACTGTAACCCACAAACACTAACCCACTGCTGTCCCGCAATACCCTACCCACATCCCACTGTAACCCACAAACACTAACCCACTGCTGTCCCGCAATACCCTAACCCACATCCACTGTAACCCACAAACACTAACCCACTGCGTCCCGCAATACCCTAACCCACATCCCACTGTAACCACAAACACTAACCCACTCTGTCCCGCAATACCTAACCCACATCCCACTGTAACCCACAAACACTTAACCACCATGCTTCCCGCAATACCCTAACCCACATCCCACTGTAACCCACAAACACTAACCCACTGCTGTCCCGCATAACCCTAAACCAATCCCACGTAACCCACAAACACTAACCCACTGCTGTCCCGCAATACCCTAAACCCACATCCACTGTACCACAAAACACTAACCACTGCTGTCCCGCAATACCCTAACCCACATCCACTGTAACCCACAAACACTAACCCACTGCTTTCCCGCCAATACCTAAACCCACATCCCACTGTAACCCACAAACACTAACCCACGCTCTTCCCGCAAACCCTAACCACATCCCACTGTAACCCACAAACACTAACCCTTCTGCCCGCAATACCCTAACCCACATCCCACTGTAACCCACAAACACTAACCCACTGCTGTCCCGCAATAACCCTAACCCACATCCCACTGTAACCACAAACACTAACCCACTGCTGTCCCGCAATACCATAACCCACATCCCACTGTAACCCACAAACACTAACCAGCTGTCCCGCAATACCCTAACCCACATCCCACTGTAACCACACACAACACTAACCACTCTATCCCGCAATACCATACCACATCCCACTGTAACCCACAAACACTAACCCACTGCTGTCCCGCAATACCCTAACCCACATCCCACTTAACCACAACCACTAAACCCACCTGTCCCGCAATACCCTAATACCACAATCCCACTGTAACCCACAAACACTAACCACTCTGTCCCGCAATCACGATATCCCACATCCCACTGTAACCCACAACACTAACCCACTCCGATCCCCCATTACCTCTAACCCAATCCCACTGTAACCCACAACACTAACCCACTCTCTGTCCCGCAATACCCTAACCCACATCCCACTGTACCCACAACATTTAACCCACTCCTGTCCCGCAATAACCTTAACCACATCCCACTGTAACCACCAAAAACACTAACCCACTCTTCCCGCATACACCTAACCCACATCCCACCTACACCCACAAAACATTAACCCACTCCTGTCCCTGCAATACCTCTAACCCACATCCACCTGTAACCACAAACCACTCAACCCACTGCATGTCCCGCATCATACCCTATACACATCCCACTGTAACCACAAACACTAACCCACTCTGTCCGCAATACCCTAAACCACATCCCACTGTAACCCACAACACTAACCACCTGTCCCGCAATACCTATAACCCACATACCACTGTAACACAAAATACCCCTGCTTGTCCCACAATACTAACTCCACTGAAACACAAACACATACCCACTGTCGTCCCGCATACCCTTACCCAACATCCCACTTAACCACAACACTAACCCACTCCTGTATCCCGCAATACCCTAACCCACATCCCACGTAACCACAAACACTAACCCACTGCTGTCCCGCAATACCCTAACCACCATCCCACTGTAACCCACAAACACTAACCCACTGCTGTCCCGCAATACCAACCACATCCCACTTTACCACAAACACTAACCCACTGCTGTCCCGCAATACCCTAACCACATCCCACTTAACCCACAAACACTAACCCACTGCTGTCCCGCAATACCCTAACCCACATCCCACTGTAACCCACAAACACTAACCCACTGCTGTCCCGCAATACCCATAACCCACAAACCACAACAAACCCACTGCTGTTCCCGCAAATACCCTAACCCACATCCCACTGTAACCCACAAACACTAACCCACTGCTGTCCCGCAAATACATACCAAAACTAACCCACTGCTGTCCCCAATTACCCATAACCCACTCCCACTGTAACCCACAAACACTTAACCCACTGCTGTCCCGCAATCCCATAAACCCATCTCCACTGTAACCCACAAACACTAACCCACGCTGTTCCCCATATCCCAACTACAAACACTAACCACTGCTCCCGCAATACCCTAACCCACATCCCACTGTAACCCACAAACACTAACCCACTCCTGTCCCGCAATACCCTAACCCACCTCCACTGTAACCCACAAACACTAACCCTTGCCCGCAATACCCTAACCCACTCCCACTGTAACCCACAAACACTAATCCACTCCTGCCCGCAATACCATAACCACATCCCACCCTAACCCACATACATAACCCACTCCTGACATAATACCCAAACCCACATCCCCTGTAACCCACAAACATTAACCCACTCCTGCCCGCAATACCATAACCCACATCCCACTGTAACCACAAACACTTAACCCACTCCGTCCCCAATACCATATCCCACATCCCACTGTAACCCACAAACACTTAACCATTGTCTCCCACAATACCATAACCCACATCCCACTGTAACCCACAAACATTAATCCACTCCTGACCCGCAAACCATATCCCACATCCCACAATGTAACCCACTCCTGATCCACAATACCCTAACTCACATCCCACTGTAACCCACAACACTAACCCACTCCTGTCCCGCAATACCATAACCCACATCCCACTGTAACCCACAAATATACCCACTCC
The DNA here is from genome assembly GCF_000004195.4 of Xenopus tropicalis. Lineage (NCBI taxonomy): Eukaryota > Metazoa > Chordata > Amphibia > Anura > Pipidae > Xenopus > Xenopus tropicalis. Next base: position 16,490,919 of record NC_030684.2, read on the forward strand.
TTTCCCGCAATACCATAACCCACATCCCACTGTAACCCCAAACACTAACCACTCCTGTCCCGCAATACCATAACCCACATCCCACCCTCACCCACAAAATATTAACCCACTCCTGTCACCGCAATACCATAACCCACATCCCACCCTCACCCACAAAATATTAACCCACTCAATGGCCCTAGAGTAGCAGCATGGGAATCCATGATCAACAAAGCTATACCCCTATACAAGCTAACGTACATAAGGAGAGGGTGCCCTCAAAAATTTGATAAAATATGGTCACCATGGATAGACGCAGAACCCCCTAAGATATGCAGTCAGGAGGTACCCCCATATCCCCCCCTTGAATAACCTACACACCCAGACACAAGGTAACAGTGTAACCCCAATATCTCACTAAGGCCCTGAAGGGCAGGCTAGTAACCAGAAACACAGCTTAATGGCAAATAGCATCGGTATCTGGCCAAAGAAGGCACTGCAATTTATTATTGTTTATGTTGTTATTTACTTTATTTACTTTCTGTACAACAAGTAAATGACAATGGAAACAATAATACTGCAAACTATGTACATTTACACTCAATAAAGAATTGTTATAAAAAATATTATATATATATTAACCCACTCCTGATCCCACAATACCATAACCCACATCCCACCCTAACCACAAACACTAACCCACTTCTGACCCCATACCATAACCCACATCCACCCTTAACCCACAAACATAACCCACTCCGTCCCGCAATACTACCACATCCCACTAACCCACAAACACTAACCCACTCCTGTCCCGCAATACCCTAACCCACATCCCACTGTAACCCACAAAACACTAACCCACTCCTGTCCCGCAATACCCTAACCCACATCCCACTGTAACCCACAAACATTAACCCACTCCTGTCCCGCAATACCATAAACCACATCCCACTGTAACCCACAAACATTAACCCACTCCTGACCCCAAAATATTATAACCCACATCCCACCCTAACCCACAAGACATTAACCCACTCCTGCAGTTGTTAGAAGATTCTTTATCCATGATGAAGAGAACATGAGGGCTGCCATCGGGACCACGATGTTAAAGTGTTTGTGGGGGCCCAAGATGGTAATTAGGCCCCCTATTTATTGCCCCCGACCCTCCCCCGATGGCTGCCTCGTTGTTGATGTTTCAGTGCTTCGTTCCTAAGGAGAGATTGTTCAGTGTTATCCATGGAGTAGGTGAGTATATAATAATTCTGCAATTTGTTCCTTTACTGTGAATGACCCGCAATTCATAACCCACATCCACTGTACCCCAAACCACCCACTCCTGTCCCACAATACCCACCCACATCCCACTGTAACCACAAACACTAACCCACTCCTGTCCCGCCAATACCATAACCCACATCCACTGTAACCCACAACACAAACCCACTCCTTACCCGCAATACCATAACCCACATCCCACCCTAACCCACAAACATTAACCCACTCCTGACCCGCATACCATAACCACATCCCACCCTAACCCACAAACATTAACCCACTCCTGACCCGCAATACCATAACCCACATCCCACCCTAACCCACAAACATTAACCCACTCCTGACCGCAATACCATAACCCACATCCCACCCTAACCCACAAAACATTAACCCACTCCTGACCCGCAATACCATAACCCACATCCCACTATAACCCACAAACACTAACCCACTCCTGACCCGCAATACCATAACCACATCCCACCCTCACCCACAAACACTAGCCCACTCCTGACCCGCAATACCATACCCACATCCACCCTCACCCACAAACACTAACCCACTCCTTACCCGCAATACCATAACCCACATCCCACCCTAACCACAAACATATACCCACTCCTTACTCGCAAACCATAACCCACATCCCACCCTAACCCACAAACGAAACTTACAGTGCAGTTTTAGAAATGCTGTCTATGAAGATTCTCATTCATCCAGGTCATGATATACAGTATCTAGTAGAATTAAGTCTAAAACAACTGGACCTTTCTGAGTTTTTCTTAAAACGTTTCACCACTCATCCGAGTGGCTTCTTCAGTTCAAATGACTGTGGGAATTCCCGGTATTTAAACTCTTGATGGTAGTAGAGTCACAGACATCCAATCACAATGGTTCCATTGAACTTGTTCAGTAGTTTAGCTGAAACTGACAGGTGTAAGAAGGTATGATCCAATCACAATGGTACCAAGATTCTCATTGATGAAGGTGTTAATCCTTCAAAGTACATGACTGGAAGTGTGAACTGTTTGTGAAACTGCCCGGTAAGATGTCAACGCGCCATTGTATGTTGGTGACAAGCGGTGTCTCAGGCCCCCTCCTCTGTTCAGGGATGGTTTTTCCAGTTGGCATAAATGGCCTCTTTCACACCTCTTTCAAACCATCTGTCCTCTCGGTCCAAAATATGCACGTTACTGTCCTCAAAAGATGACCTTTTTCTTTGAGGTGTAGATAGACCGCTGAGTCTTGTCCTGAGGAGTTTGCCCGCTATGTTGGGCCATTCTCTTACAGAGAGTTGTTTTGTCTCCCAATGTATAAGTCTGAGCACTCTTCACTACACTGGACAGCATAGACCACATTACTTTTCATGTGCTTGGGTGTTGGGTCTTTCGGTGCACCAGCTTCTGTCTCAGGGTGTTGCTGGGTTTAAAAACACAGGAATGCGATGTTTGTTGAAAATTCTCCTAAGTTTTTCTGATGTTCCAGCAACATATGGAAGACTATGTTGTTTCGCCTGCTGTGTTCCTCCCTTCTGTTTGTAGGTCTGGTCTTTCTGTTGGTCTTTGATTGGTTTTGATGAAGGCCCAGTCTGGGTACCCACAAGTTTTCAGAGCTCCTTTTAGATGTTTATATTCTTTCTCCTTGGCCTCTGCATTGGATGCCACAGTTTCAGCCCGATGATGTAAAGTCCTAATTACACCCATTTAGTCCAAAGGTGGTGGGAATCAAACAGCAAATACTCTCGGTGGTGTGTGATTCCCACCACCCTTGAACATAAACTGGGTGTAATTAGACTCTACATCATCGGGCTGAAATCTGTGGCATCCAATGCAGAGGCCAAGGAGAAAGAATATAAACATCTAAAAGGAGCTCTGAAAACTTGTGGGTACCAGACGGGCCTTCATCAAAACCAAATCAAGACCAACAGAAAGACCAGACCTACAAACAGAAGGAGAACAACAGCAGCGAAACAACATAGTCATTCCATATGTTGCTGGAACATCAGAAAAACTTAGGGAGAATTTTCAACAAACATCGCATTCCTGTGTTTTCAAACCCAGCAACACCTGAGACAGAAGCTGTGCACCCGAAAGACCCAACACCCAAGCACATGAAAAGTAATGTAGTCTATGTCTGTCAGTGTAGTGAAGAGTGCTCAGACTTATACATTGGGGAGACAAAACAACCTCTCTGTAAGAGAATGGCCCAACATAGGCGGCAAACTCCTCAAGACAAGACTCAGCGGTCTATCTACACCTCAAAGAAAAAGGTCACTCTTTTGAGACAGTACTGCATATTTTGGACGAGAAGGACAGATGTTGAAAGAGGGTGAAAGAGGCCATTTATGCCAACCTGGAAAACCATCCTGAACAGAGAGGAGCTGAACACCGCTTGTCACCAACATACAAATCGCCGTTGACATCCTTACCCGCAGTTTCACAACAGTTTCCACTTCCATCATCTTTATTTAAGGATTAACACCTTCATCAATGAGAATTCTATACCATTTGATTGGATCATACCTTCTTAACCTGTCAGTTTCAGTAACACCTAAAACTGAACAATTCAATGGAACCATTGTGATTGATGTCTGTGACCTCTACTACCATTCAAGAGTTTACAATACCGGGGAATTCCCTACCAGTCATTTGAACTGAAGAAGCCATCGGTATGAGATGGTGAACACGTCATATAGAAAAACTCAGAAAGTCCAGTTGTTTTAGACTTATCTACTAGATATTAGACAGACATTATACTGCTTTTACCTGAATGAAAGAAATGGGAGGCTGCCATCGGGACCACGATGTTAAAGATGTTTGTGGGGCCCAAGGATGGTAATTAGGCCCCCTATTTATGCCCCGACCCTCCCCGATGGCTGCCTCGTTGTTTTCGTTTCAGGCTCGTTCCTAAGAGAAGATTGTTCAGTGTTATCCATGGAGTAGGTGAGTATATAATAATTCTTCAATTGTTCCTTGTTACTCTTTGCATTTATATGCATGTTTTATATCACGTTCCCTTTGCTGCCTAATTTAAAGGCCAACTACAACTGTCTAATAATAACATGTTCTCCCCTCTCAGATGTTTGTCTCTCCTGTAGATTTAGCCCAGTTTAGTGAGCTCTGCCCTAATCCAATCTTAGTCTTTATTCTTGGTGGCTTTAGTTAATAGAATGATATTGTATGTAGGAAGCAGGAGAATATTGAGGAATGGGAACAGTAAATGATTACAGTGGCATCACATAAACTATAATGAGAGATGAGCAGTTCCCCTACCTCTGTGCAGGTTTGGCGATATTCCTCTGCACCCCCCTTCACCCCGGAGCTCGGCAATGAAAGGTGCGTGAGGAGCTGCCTTGCAGATGGTCTCCTGCCTGGGTCTCTCTGCAGGCACTCGTTGATGAAGAAGCGGAACTCGTCACTCCTGGAAAAAAAAACGGTTGTAAATGATAATTGTTTGTGTTACATTTCCCAGAGTTCACAGTGTGACGACTCCCTGATCCTGCCGCTCTGTACCCAACCCAATCACAGCACCAGGCAGCAATTAGGGTGAGCCCCTTCCCTTCTAAGGGTTCCACTGCTCTGCCTGAAATGGGGGCTATTGACTTACTTATGAACCCTGAATTATAAGGTACATTTACCTGTGACCCAAATTACTGTCTCTCTGGTTTTGCCTATATTCTTAGCCCGGCTTGTATTGGCTGCCAGATACCGCCCCAAGAGCTCAAGCTCAGCACGAGAGTCTGCGTTGCGCATAGAGCTACACATATACGCATCACCTTCACCCTTATTTCAGCCCGGACTGGGATACAAATAGCCCTGGCTATTTCATATCCACAGAGGCCAAAACAGCCCCCCAGTCCCAATAAATAGCCACTGCCTATGCATCTCACAGCATTTACCCTCCCTCACTTTATTCCCATATCCCTTCCCCATCCTTACTTTATGTCATATTCCAATGTCTCCCCTCACCATAAAGTCTACCTTGCCCATTTCTCCACCTTTCCTGACTCTATCACACACTCCTTCTTACACGCTTTCCATTTCCCCACCCTCCCCACCCTAACTGCCATTCCATTTCCCCACCCTCCCCACCTAACTGCCTATTCCATTTCCCCACCCTCCCCACCTAACTGCCTATTCCATTTCCCACCCTCCCCACCTAACTGCCTATTCTACCCTCTTGCTGCCTTTTGCTATTTCTAGTGAAAGGGACTCACCAATTGCCCCTTGATGGTAATGATGAACTGACAACAGTTGTTATTCGTCGGATCAGCCTTCTGCTTGGGAAGTTCTTCTGAATGTGCGATGTAAAGAATAAACACAAAAACATGATGACTGATGAATACAAATATTGGGGGATTTACTTAAAATTGAACATTTTACACTAGAAAGTACTTGCCAGTTTTTATGTACCAATTACATTTCTGTTTTAAAATCTTATTAAATGGGTACATTTTCAAGTTTGAAAAGTCAAATTCATGAAAAAATTTCCATTCTTTACCTCAAAAAATTGTGTATTATGGAAACACAGCAAATTAAAATGTCTAGTAATCACCCCCTTTGATTTTTATAATTTAATAATACTCTAGTTACGGCGTGACACATAAATGCCCCCTGCCCATTCTACTAACAGTTCTACATGCAGTACAGTACCACACACACAACACACACACTCTAGGGTTTACTTACGGAGATCTCTTCCGCCATTTGATGGCTGCAATCCCTAGTGACCAGATGTCAGCCTGGATATTACAATATGGGGAAAAGACGAGCTATTAGAGAAGATTATACACAGAGTACATGAAAATAATTGCAGTTCAGATGATTTGGATACTTCTGATACCTATCCACCCACACCCTGATAGTGATCTCTATTTGGCTTGCACAATAACAATCCATTAGAGCCTATAATCCAGTAGTGAATTGCTGTGACTTTTATGTCTAGGAAATGTCCCAAATACCCCAAACTAGATTCTGGAGTGTTACATGGAGTGTGACATCCCCATAAAGCATAATAGTCAGTATAATGGAGTTGGTTTCTATTATTTCTGTTCTCTGCACTTAAAATGCATTTCACTTCTCTCATCTTCAGTTCTCGTATCACAGAAACCACATTTACCGGCCTCTGGATTCTCTGTTATGAGAGGGGTAAGTAAAGCGAGTGAACATTTACACGCAGTTCACCCTGTGTAAGTGACATAGTTTAAAGCTTAATATATAAAAAACTCGCCCACGTTCTATTCCTTTCTATCGGATTTTGAAGTGTATTTATCAAGATGGTGAGTTCTAACTTTCATTCTATTGATAAATTGCTTCTATAAAAATTCCCATAGAGGATGAATAGAAAAGTGAGTTTTCTGCGTGTAATCTCACATTTTGCTAAATATTCTCCCTAACTCTAAGCTAAAAGAGAGAGAAGACATGACATAATACCTACTTACTGTCATAATTCGCCTCTGTTTTGGCAAAATGACAAGCCAGTACTTCCGGACCATGTCATGCCATGTCCCAGAAGTAGTTAAGTCGCTGGCCCCTTCCTCCATGGTCGCAATAGCAAAACTCGCCTAAAATTGTATGACAAAAGCAGGAATAAGTTTAGTTAGAAATACAAGCCAGCAGAAACACCACGGAAAAAAAATTATCCTTGTGCTCGCTTACGATCTTCACCTTCTCCGGATGAGGAGGACTGACAATGGTTCGGTCATGATGTCATGATGTGATTATTCTTCTCTTCCAGATGGTTAATTGCTCCTCGAGAAATCAAGAAAGCAAAAGTAAGTATATAAATATTTTGTACTCTTTGTTAATTAGACAATATGCAGAATAGCAGGAAGGAGTTATTAACAGGTTGAACTACGTGTTATCACCATTTTGCAATATTAGCATTCCAGGCTTTCGCTAAGTCTCTTTTTGGTGCAATTAGAGCTCTTCTACTAGTCGCACCGTACAAAGCTCTGTAGCATCTAGAAGAAAAGAAAGAATATTTGCCAACTATTTTAGTTACCTACAATTTTATTCGGAACCGAGGAAAAGCTTTTGTCGCTTTAAGCTTGTGGGGACGACCATTATATCAGCTAAAATCTGACTCTTTTCTTACCAAACTGGATCATGTATGCGATCCAAAAATGCTAGCTTGTGTATTAGATCAGTTACAGATTGCATGTTTGCTGCTCATAAATGTTTAACCTCTTCTGAATTCAAAACTTCCTTACCATAGTCCTCCATGTTTTTCTCATTTGATGGGCCTTAGTGATAAAAGCCCCATAACTCGACGAGTTCCGTGCAGATCGATTTTGTAAGGAATTTCTCGACTTCTTTTTCGTATCTCCTGTTGCTTCTAGTCTTCAAATCAAAGAGAAACAAGTATAATAAAATGGATTACAATTAACAGTTTCAAACACCCCAACCTAAACTTGCGTTATTGAAAATGCACCCTATGTACATATCTATCCTAGCGAGTATTGATATAATAATGACCTAGACCCTTCTCTTCTTTATATCAACTGTTTGTCATTTTTGTTAGTCGATCACTAGTTATTGGTTCTTGGGAGGCAAGTATTTCAACTCACTGTATTTTAGCAAGTTTCTTTCTACTTAAACCCATATTAGGCTATAACAAAGCACTATTAGTATCTAATTAGCAGTACTCATAAGAGATACATTACCTTTCTGAATTGATTAATTATAATTTATGGCCACTTCCCGTTGCTTTCTTTTGTGCCATCCCTATTACAAAATAGGGAAAGAAGCTCAGTTACTTCATTACTACACGGAAACGCATGGAAAGGCAAAGCTATACAGATAGCAGTAAATATGCGAAAGAACAAAAGCTACAGGTAATGAAGCACCAAGCCACATGGACAATACCAAAAGCATGACACAAAGTGACTCACATTTTAACAATGAATAAGTAATATCATCACTTTACAATGTAGACGACATCCGTTGGAAGGTCCTGCCCACTTGGCTCCCTAGCTTCACAATACTCCCTGGCTCCTAAAAATAATCATACTTGTAAGTTAATAATTTCTGACTAATATCCAAACTATATTCTATTCACCTGACAATATACTCATTGCTAAATCATGTGAGTAATATACTAATATAGGAGAACTTGTAGATATCACGAGGGTGTGTTAAGCCTGGGGAGCTGATGTAATAATGAAGCACATCTGTGAAGTTTGTGGCATATACATACAGCCTCTACAGTGCTTATGGCTTACTGGGTATTTCTCCATGGTAATTGGCATTCCTATGTTATCCTCCTGAGGAAAGAGAAAGACAAGGTTAATCAGTGCAACTTCATTGTTGCGGGAACTGCTAACATTGTATGTTTGTAGAACAAGAAAGCGCATTCATTCATTCTTAAAATAAATCCCCAGCTAACGGAGAAAAATCTCCTGATTGCAGACTATGTATAGTGAAGCCTGGATCTTCTGGCTTTGTCTGCAATTCTGAGTAGTGCAAATGGAGATGTGGGCAAAGGTCTGAGGCCTTGCTAACGGAGTGCAATCAAAAGTGTGACCAACTGCCCCACTGTAGCACTGTGCATTTGCAATTCACGGTAAGAGCGTGGGATGGTACCTTACATAAGAGTTGTATATATTGTTGGGATGGTATAGGGGCGATAGTGCCGAATACGTTAAAATGCTTTATATATATTATGAAGAAAAATATTACAATCAGCTCAAAACCTCCATCAATCTCCTTCACCTCCCTCCGTCGCTCAGTTCGTTGCTCAGCTTCTGTTTGGCCGTTCGTGGAGCCATTTCCATCCTGTGACTCCTGAGCAAATATAAATACAGTTTTACACATTAGTACAGTAACAGAGCCTCCCGAGTGGCTCCGCTGCTCCCTTACTGTTTGCATTTTGTATTGTGCCGTGCAAACTCTGGCAGAAGTCCCTAACCCCCCAATTACAGGCTATCATGAGGGCTTAAGATTTGCCATTTAAATGCTATTAATTCATTTGCTGCTTACCTCAGTTGGGCGCTAGAGCTGATGGTTCCTCCACAGCTTCCAACAGTTCCTCAGTTAACAGAAGAATACATCATTGATAAGAATTCAACTCACATCAGTAGGAGTTAATTATTATCAAATAAAACTCTGCGTTTCATATACTTTTATATTATATAATGAATATGATCACGTGTCTTTTTTCTCATTGTGTGTATTACCTTGTAGCCTGCTTCGCCTCAGCTGGTTTCTTAACAATCCGTGATAAAAGACCAGGAAAATGCAAGTACATTTAAATAAATGGTATCAGCTTTAATCAAAATCTGCACAATTTTTGCTTCAACCACAACTTGAGCTTGTAAACTGGATCCCGATCACTAGTGGGCTTATTTATTGCGTATAGGACTACGGTGTAATGGCAGATGGGTGGTAATTCTCGGCCACTGAGATTAAAAGCTCAAGCTGGAATATACTTCCCTCCTCTACCCCCAAAAAAGTATAATTACAGAGCCCATGGTGCTCCTCTGTCCCTGACTTGTTGCATTTTTAGGTGGCTGCAAACTCTGCATGAACCTAACCCCACCCAATGTAGTTTTAGTCTAGGTGCTTTAAATTCCAACTCAAAATGGCTGTTGTTTGGTATTTAAATTCAATTGACTGCTTTACTCCTTCACATGGTCTCTAGCTGATTCCTCAAGCTCTTTTCCAAGGGGTCTCTAGAGTTTAAAGAATAATAACATCATTGTATAAGAATCAACTCACTTCAGTATGAGATATATCGATCAAATAAATCGTCAATTTAATTTAATTATTAATAGAATTGATTATCAGGGTTCTTTTTCTCTCATTGGGTATCCTGTGTAACTGCTCGCCTCAGCTTTGTTCTTCACAATCCTGTTAAAAACAGAGAAAAGCAGAATATTATAAATTATTCAGTATGTGCATAACTTGCACATTTTTGCTCAACCCCAACTTGAGCGCGCTGTAATGAGCTCCGACACAGTGGTCTTATTTACTTGTATAGTGGAATGGCAGATGTGTAGTGCGATTTCCGGCTCGCTGAGCTTAAACTCAGGCGGAATATCTTCGCCTCCATGTACCCCAAAAAGCTTATGCCTGCACCTGGACCATTGTGTGCTGACTATACTCAGGAGTTTCCACCAAAATTCCACTCTGTTGCGTAAACCACAGGCAGCGGCAATGCTCGTGGCGCCGGATAACATCAAAGATTTTAGACATCTGGGTTCGTACTCCCAGCCCTGTTCCAATTCCCCCCTAAATGAATCTATAAATGTCTATCTCTATATTGACCTATATTTTTCCTCTACCTGGCAGATGTCCCTGGTACCAGATGTTTTCTGATAGTCCTCCTTAATAAAGAAAAAGTAAAGAAAGTAATGTTCCACGTTTAATTAAAAAAGGTTAATATACAGTCTGTATAAAATATAGTTCGGTGATTTATCTCCCCCTACTCTCCCTCCCTGGCAGATAGCCTACGATTACAGTTGTATGAAGTGGATGCAATCATAGAGGATCCATATTCATATTCTTTTCATTTTCTATTTTATACAAGATAGCAAGATCCGCCTACAGTAACAGATGCTGACATGCGTTGCTATGGGCAACTGCATTGGGCAAGTAGCCTCAGTTACACTATTGTCTTTGTAATAAGTCTGCTCCTGTTCATGTTAAATTGACTATATCCTTTACAGATTTTCATGTAACGCCTGTGCTCAAATTAAACACATTGGGACCCCTGCAAACTTTTTGCCCCCGTACACCTCAACAGAGTTGCTGATTGGCAGCGTTCTCCACTCTCTTCCAACGTTTCCTGTCGTTTAAAGAAGCGAAATACTCAGCTATCAGCCACAGAAGATGATAAAATGCATTTTTTTTTATTCATGTGTGTTTCTGCTTACCTGTGTATGCAGGTGCCACCGTCGGCACGGCTCTCCTGGCCAGTCACGTCAGATACTTTGATAATACCTCTCTCCTCCTGTCTTTAAACAGAAAAAATATAGGTTTAAAACAAATTTTTATGGGCTAAAAGTAAGCAAAAGTGTGTTTAAAGTGTTATTTGATATAAAATATATGAAAATAGACGTCGTCATGGTTGCTGTGTAACACAGGGTCATAATAAGGATGTGGACAGACTCACCAACCTGAGTCAACAAATGCCTCCCAAAGAATTGCATTTTATATCTTTAAAATATCTTTTGTATTGTTAATATATTTTAATAAATGAAACTGTACCCACACCATAGAGACAAGAAAAGCAAACCCAAATCATCTTACATTGCATACCCAAAAATCAAGCTACGTATGGTGTGGACTGGTTGTAACTTTGCGCTCGGCCTTCTCCTTTATCAGAAACAAAAACTACATTTACAATGCGGTCTGGAAGGTCCATATACGGATTGGCAGATGTAGGGCCCCAAATTAGTTAAAAAACTAATATTATATTGAGCGCAAAATGACTCATTCAAAAAAATTTCATTGCCTCTGCTACCTCAAAAAACGTCTCTAGCTGAGCGTTCCTCACACTTTCAGGTCCTAGTTTAAAGAAAGAAAACACATTCTATAAGATCAACGAGTCAATTCAGTATGACAATATGACTCAAATACATCTGATTTTAATACTTTTAATTATATAAGAATATGATCAATTCTTTTTCTCTTCATTTGTTTATTACCTTGTAGCTGCTCGCCTTCAGCTGTTCTCACCTATCCTGCGTTAAACAAGACAGGTAAAATCAGTACATATTAATAAATGTATCAGTTTTGTGCATTATCGCTTTTTCCCAAGCAAATTTGCGGGAACGTCGTCATGGTGCCTAACCAATATTGCCCCCCAAAGTCAAATCTAACAATGTTTTTCCTCTCATCACCTTACCCTTATTCTTTTTCCTAACCTTTGACAGATTCCCTGATCCAGGTTTCTGAGCTCCTGATTAAAAAAGGAAGAGAAAGATGGTGTGCAATCTGTAATACAAGAAGCTCATCAATACAGTCTTACAATAAATATAAATGATTTTTATTCTATGCCCCTATGTTCATAACCCTTTAGCTTAAATTAAAACCACATTGGACCCCTGCAAATATTTAGCCCCCGTACCTCGCAGAGTGTCTGATGGGTATCCTCCTGCCTCTTTCCAAAGGTTCCTAGGTTTAGAAAGAAAATCCTCAGATCATGACGAGGAAGATTATAAAAAATGCATCTGTCATTTCATTTGTCATTTTTGTTACCTGTGAGTAGGCAGCCTTGCTTGGATGTCGGTGGCTCTCCTTTCCTAATTCACTTCTTCCATTCCTGATTTAAACAAGAAAAATAAAAAATTGTAAAACAAATTCTCTATCGGGCCTGAAATAAAGCAAAGTTCTGGAAAGTCTTATGATATAAATATATAAAATAGAAGTGTATGTTGCTTATTTAACACAGGGCCATCAATAAGAGGTGGACAGGATTCTACCAACTAAGTCGCGTGGTTCCTAATAAATTGCCCCTATCCCCCCCAAAGTGAACGAAAATCCTTTCTCTATTGTGACCCTATTCATATTAATCCTTACCTGGACAGTATGTCATTGTCAGGACTTCTGATCTCGCTGACTTAAAAAAACGTAAGAGAAAATGTGCAGTATTTTAATAAAGATAGGCAAATAACAGTTCATTACAATAATAATTATAAGGTCTGATTTTATTTGCCTCCTATTTGTTCATGAACCCTTTAGTTTTAAATAAACAAAAACACATTGGGACCCCCTCGCAAAACTTTTCTCCCCAACCTCAGTGTTTGATTGGAAGGCTCTCCACAATTTCATTCAAGCGTCCCTGGTTATGAAAGAAAAACCTCAAATCAGCAGAGATGATTATAAAAAATGTATCTGTTCCATTCAATGTGTATTATCTCGCTTACCATTGTATGACAGGCTGTTTTTCTGATGGGGCTCTCCTGATCAATCACTTCTTTCATCCTGATTTAACAAGGAACAAAAGATGTAAATTTCTCAATGCTCTGTACATGTAATAGCAAACAGTCTTGGGAAGTGTTATTTGAGTATAAATACTATAAAAATAGAACATTAAGTTGCGTGTAACACTAGGGCATCTAATATGGATGGACAGACCTCACCAATCGCTCGAATCTGTCGTGTCCTAATTAAATTGCCCCCCAAAGTGAGATTTAAAATTCTTTCCTATGTACCCTATTTATTTTTTTCTTACCTGACAGATCTTTCATGTCCAGGTTTCTTGGAGTCCTCCTGATTAAAGAAAAAGGTCGTGAAAAAATGTGTCGTTGTAATAAAAAGCTAATATACAGTCCTTGCTTAAAATATAGGGTGATTTTCATTTTGCCCAACTCTCCTCCCTCTCTCCTATACGCTTACCCGGCAGTTCTCTTATGCCGGCTTCAAGTCTGGCTCTTTTTTCTCCTCCTAAAGAAATAAACGTTTACCTGATCCAGTTACTATACTCTGTAGATTTAGTTACTAAAAGAGACCCGGACAATACAAATTCACTAAACTTAACCAAAAACCAAACCATTTTCATGTATATTTTTTACTACTTACTTGCAGGTGTTTTTGCCAGGATTTCTGGTTGGTCCTGAAAGAAAGATAAAAGTCAAGTTATCAAATTAACTGAGTTTTTAAAAAGATAAGTTAAAATCACGTTATAATTTAATATTCAGGGACTGGATGTCTTTTACTTATTTGAATTATTTATTACTCAACGTGGCAAACGGCTGTTGCCAGATCCAAATGATAGTACCAGCTAAATCTGGCGCACTTTTGCAAGCTCAAAAAAAGTCATATAAAGTTTTATACGTTATATAGGTTTTGAAAAAAAAGAATATCATCGAATTTCACGAGAAATATACTCTAAAATTATCTTATTTTTGAACAGAATATAAAAACCAAAAACGTAATAACTTATGCAAGCTCTTTCTCTCAGGAAACCTTAAGACATGGTATTCAAACCCTTATCGCGGAAACTCATTAATCCAGACATTTCGATTACGGAAAAGGCATCTCCCATATGACAAGCCTTTATTATAATTCACATTTTAAAAATCAATTCTTTTCTCTGTAATAATAAACAGAACCTTGTACTTGATTCCCAACTTATATTGAATATAATTACCCCTATGGGGACAGAAACAGCCCTATGGGTTATTTAATGGTTAAATGATTCCTATTTCTCATCTGTAATAATAAAAACAGTACTTTCTAAACTTTGATCGCAACTAAGATTAATTACCCCTTATTGGGAGAAACAGCCCCTATTGTCGGGTTTATTTAATGGTTTTAAATATTCCGTTTTCTCCTGTAATATAAACAGTACCTGTACTTGACTCCAACTAAGATATAATTAACCCTTTATTGGAGGCAAACAATTCTATTGGGTTTAATTATCTGTTAAATAATGTTTTAGCCGACTTTAGGTATGAGATCCGAATTACGGAAACCCCATTATCTGGAAAACCCTAGTCCTGAGCATTCTGGATAATGGTCCCTAACCTGTAAAGAGTCCCTGTGTACATTAGTGTAGCCTCATCAAGGTTATTGTGCATAGAAATCTATAGGCAAGGAAATAACACGGCTTTGTATAACACAAGTATGTAGGAAATGGTGTTTAGGAATGATTTGCCCGTTCTTACCATGGCAGATTCTGGGTTGTCATTCTGCCCGCTTTCGTTTCTCTCTGTATAGAAGAAAAAAGTTTTATCAGAGAAATAAAAGCACAAATAGGAAAACTATAATGAAATAAATGGAGGAGTGAGTATTCATAACACATGAAGTCCCCAGAATGAAATATGTCCTGTTAAGCAGAAAGAGATGAACCCTTACTTGCCGAAGGCAGAGAAACAGCACTTCAGCCGCTTGAACATGTTGTTTCTATGAAACAAATGAAAAAACATCACTTAGCATTTCCCAATACAGTGTATATTTCTTTTTATCTGTACAGGTAATCTGACCCCATATCCGGAAATCCCATTATCATAAGCTCTGAATTACGGAAATCCTTCTTCCCATAGACTCATATTTTAGTCAAATAATTCGAATTTTAAACTGATTCCCTTTTCTCTGTAATAATAAAAGTACCTTTACTTGGTCCCAACTAAGATAAATTACCCTTATTGGGGCAGAACAGCCCTATTGGGTTTATTTAATGGTTAATGATTCCTTTTCTCTGTAATAATAAAACAGTACTTGTACTTATCCCAACTAAGATATAATTACCCCTTATTGGGGCAGAACAGCCTATCGGGTTTTATTCAAATTTTAAATTGATTTTTAGCAGACTTATGGTATGGAGATCCAAATTACAGAAGGATCCCTTATCCGGACTACACTCATTCCGAGCATTCTGGATTAACAGTCTATACTGTACTGTGTTCTATTTACAGTTCATTTTTTGATGGGGGGGAGACTTGCTGTAGGAGAAATCATAAACTGGATTTGCTACATTACCTCTCATAGATCTTCCAGAGATGGAAAAAACAGATGGAACGGGGGGCGGCCCAGGGCCGGGGAACCCTAAGGGGCCCCTCTATAGGTTCTGGCTCTCCTCTAGCTCGTTCACTAAGGGTGAAGGGAGGAATAAGCCAAAAAAAAAAACTATCCAAAAAACTGGATAAGCAAAGTTCGCCAAGAGTCGCTCACTGCAGCAATCTGTATAGAGACGGAATAAAAAGGGCAAGTCAGCTTCACGGATAATGCATTTACCCTTTTAAGGTGCAACATTGGGTCAGGGGCCCCATTCAAAGTGTTCCCCCAAATCTTCACGCTTACTGACACTCAGTATTCTGTAATAGGGAAACGTATTGATATTTGCCTTACATTCATTTACACATTAAGGTTGGTACATAAGGGCAGTGGCAGAATACCGGGGCAGAGGGGCAAAATCTTAGCAGCCTGTCAGTACTGCCCAACCCTGGTCTGTGTCTCCACCAGCGCTGGGAGTAAGGCGCCGCAAAGCCATTTTAGGGAAATTCTCCAAATTCACTAAAATCGTTGACAGGAGCAACATCCGCTAGTCTGGGGGGGAGTCACCAACTATTGCCCTCTCTTTTTAGCTAAAATAATGGGTTTTTAGCAAAAAATCTATCAGAGGAGATGCACGTCTTACTCTCACTCAATGGCAACCAACGGACTGTACAACTGTCACTTTCCTTAGAGTGAAGGCAGCTCCCATGACATTGACATCACATTGACATCACATTGACATCACAATTTCTTTGCTCCACTGTGTAATAGTGGCAAAAGGTGATGCACGCTTACCTCTCACTACCATGGCAACCATGGACTGTACCAAACTGTCACTTTCATTACAGTAATGAATGCATCTTTGTTATTTGATTATGACAAAAGCTTGAAATTTTGATACTTAACCTTTCCTAAGTGGAAGCAGCTTCTCACCAGTGACATCACATGACAGGCGCTGCTGTAAAGGGAAGTGTACCTTTTGACGAGTGAGGTTATATGGGCTTTGTTTGCCTTAGATGGGCAGATACATACATAGCTTATTTGTTACCGAGCATTGCCTTTACGTGTGGCCCCTGCCATGTACCCTATTGCCCCCACAGCCTAGCCTAACTGACTTGCAGGTGTATTGGTGTCATGTGCATGTCTCTTTACATGTGACTGTGGCTCACGTAAGAAAGTTGGGGCTCCTTTCTGATAGTTGTACACCGCTGCTATTTCCTGAACATTGCGATTCTTTCAGAGATAAATGAATGATCCTTTCCAGTTTTACTCCGCTTCCCTGTGTGTGTATTCCCTGATCCCTCCTTGGTCTCAGTGGGCAGTAGATTAGGACTGGATCACTGAGGACCTGGAATTAGAGAAATATATATTTTCTGGATGGTTTTATGCAAGCGATGGATTGGAGAATGTTTAATGAGTTTTAATTTGTTTTCATTTAAAATCAAATAAGACTATGGAAGCACCTTCCCAGTATACTAGAGGCACATTATAATGAAATCTGCCCTGGCTATACAACTCTGCCTTTGGTTTACATACTATACAAATGTACATGTATCTGGCTTTACCAGCAGACACCTGCACACCTGACCTTGTGTCTTATATAAGGTATGGGGTGCGTATCTGCATTTTACATTAGTGTAATATAGCCAATGGCACCTCCAGCACATACATTTTAGAGGGTGCAGTGAGTCAAATTGCTAGTTTGGAGCACCCAATGTTTTCACTTATTCCCATGGCAGAAGTGCCCTGTATAAGGAACAGAACCAGTGGCTATAATCAGGGGTGGGCAAACTGCGCGCTCGCGGCCACATCCGTCCTTGTGTCTTTTTAATCTGGCCCGTTGTCTTTTTTAATCTTGCCTGCCGACTCTCGCGCGAGACTTGCTAACGCTGGCCCAGCCGTCTGTCAACCCCCCGGCCCATCTTTTGCCCCTTAGCCAAAAGTTTGCCCACCCCCTGGTCTAAATGTTCTAGGGAGTAGAAATGCTGTGTATTTAGCAGCCAAAGCTAGCCATGTAGCTTACATAGCTGGTCAAATTGGCCCCTACATATATAATCAAGATCTACTTGGCCTCTTTATGGGCCAAAGCAAAGGCCTCCCAGTCAGGAATATATATTGTGGAATCAGCAGATATACATCCATGATGGAAAGGTGCAAATCACTTGGTGCAAAAATTAAATAAAACAAATTCAACAATTTTATTTGCCATCATTCAAACATTAAGCTTGATTTATTGATAAAAGGAAGATGAAGGAACCTGATTGTTGCTCATTTTTTTTAGTATGGAGTGATTCGGATCCTGTTGTGCTGACCCAGAAATAAAATATCAATTCCTGAGACCAGTCATTGCCAGAGTAGCCATTTACAGACTGTATTAGAGGGAAAGTCTGGTAAATCTTACATCATAATGATAATAAACAATATATAATACATATATTGCGTGAAATAAAGTCATTATGACACAATGCGTTTTTGAATCTAACGCAACCTGAGAAATTGTAGTTTAAACACATGTGGTAGCGCCGTCAAGCTGTAATAGAAAAAACTACAATTCCCAGAAGACACTGGCGGGAGGGCCGGCTGACTCAAGTATTGCCCTAGCTGTATGATGCTTCAATGGTCGTGTATTGACCTGGTGCGTGATTGGTTAAGCTTGCGGAGCGGGTTGTTTGGATGGTGCAGTTGAGAGGAAGCATCTGGCGTAGGGACCCGCGTAGTACCTTTAACAGAGCTCGTAAGGTGGGTACAGGTACGTACAGTGTGACATCTGGGGGCAGGGTTATATACATTTATGCACAACTATTAGCGCCATTGGATAGGTCTGTATGCTAAATATATGCCATACCCGCACTTGAACCCTAACCAATCGTAGCTCTTATTTGCACCCCCAAGCTTTTATGTGCTTTTTTTGTTCCCCACTTTATGTGCTCATGGATTTTAAAGATTGGGACCCCCTGATATGAGAGTAATATTTCTGAAACAATTTTTCAATTGCGTCTCATTTTATTAAATTATTTTAATTTTTATCTCAAGCAGTTTCCAGCTTGAGAGTTTTCAAAGTTACTGGTTGCTAGGATCCAATTACTTGCAACCAGGTGTGTGGGTTTGAATGAAAGACTGATATATGGAATAGGAGAGGGTGAATGGAAAGATACTAATATAAAAGTATAAAATAACAAATAAACTGTGCCTCACAGAGCAATCAGTAGCAGCTGTGGAGGCCATTACAAATTATCAAGCAGCAAAATTGAGGGCTGGCCGTCCTATAAACTGATTGCTACAGGTCTATTATTACATTCTGTTTCTAATTGCACTGGTTTCAGAACTGCATGTTATGTGGGAATCTGAAATTAATTACTAATCAGCTTAATTATGTTGCATTATATATCTATATATAACAGTATATTGTCCGTTGGTCCCTAAGCCCTAACTGAGAGCGGCACAGAGCAAGTGCAGGGAATCGGCAGAAAGAAAATGGGGGGCACTGGGCATCTTTGAAGCACAGATCATACTGCTAAAGCGGCTTGTGTGTTGGCCTTTGCGCGGTACAGAAGCCGCAAAACATTAACCCAAAACATTGCTAGCCTATTTGTTTAGTTAAGCTTTTAGTTCTCCTTGAGCATCCCATAAGCCATGATAAGGTCCTTATATGTATCCATGGCAAAAAATTTCTAATAGACAAATTGGTGCCCACCCCCTAAGCTGCTGCCTCAGCACTGGCCCCCAGGGGGTTATCAGAAAATAACCGCTGTATTAACGATTACCAGAAAGCTCCGAATTATAGGGAAGGCCGTCTCCTAAATCCCCTTATAAGTAAATTAAAATTTTTCCAAAAAATAATTACTCTGTAGTATAATAAACAGACACTTGAAATTGATTCTTACTAGAATATAATAAATCCTATAAAAACAATCCTTTTAGGTTATTTCAATGTTTAAATGATTTTTTAAATAATTTGGAGAACGCAGATTACAGAAAAACCCCTAATTGGAAAAGCCCCAGGTCCGAGCATTCTGATACACAATCCATCCCATACATTAATAGCTGCTCTCATGCAAATTGTGATCTAAAAGTGGAGCTGTGTATGATTTTTCTATATGGTTTTTATTCAGGTCTCCTCCCTTCAAGATACCACCATGAGCTCAGCCACACCAGGAAGAACCGAGGGACTCCACTCTCCGCTGCCTCCAATCAACGGAGCGCCTGGCTTTCCTGCGGCCGTCAGAGACTGTTAGAGTATAACCGAAGAAGATCGCTGATTTGATGAGGAACACGAGATCTGGTAAAGCAATGCGAGCAATACAACTACCTTGAGAGCGCAGTCCAGTATGCGCCCTTGCTAAGAGAATACCTGCTGATAACTATTATTACCTTTATATAGTCGCTGTTGTATTCGACTACACTTACAGAAGATCATTTAAGTATCATTTTCACTCAGTCCGCGGTGAGCTTACAATTCACATTCACAGTGGTTACACTTTTACGCAGGGTTTTACAGAACCCTGTATGGTTCTTTGCATGTGGGAAGGAACCTGGGTTCCTAAAGATACCCACGCAAGAATATAGTCCCTGCTGGAATTGAACCTAGGAGCTTCAGTTCTGCAAGAGAGCATTGTATGTATTGCCTGAATGAGTTTTGTGGTTCTCCAGTTTCTCTTGCCATAATGCCACCATACACCCTATGCTCCACCTAACTGCTCTCCTGAATCCCCTATTATACACTCTTGTCTACTATAATGTGTATGTGTTATGTAATTATATATATTATATATATATATATATTATATATTACACACTAACAACACAAACCACCAACACCAAACACAACCCCCCAACCCCCCAACCAACACCACACACACACACACACACACATACAATGACTTTTTTCAATAACACTTATGCACAACCCGTGTGTGTAACTCCTTCTATACATTTACAATTAACGCTGCACCTCAGCGGATTTGAACTGGTTAGGGTTTTGCTCCTCTCTACTATAGTATATTAGAATACAGATGTATTAGGTCCACGGCTGAATTCCTCTGCTAAACACACGTAGAGACAATTATCAAAAAAAAATCTGCATTGTCTATTTTTAGTAGCCTGCACTAGTAGCTGCTACACTAGTTAGCTCACTTTGTCTCCCCCTTATTACTGTTCAAACCATGACTCAATACTCTTTACAATACATACAACATACTAATATATAATAGCTATACATAATAGTGTGCCTTGATTAATCTCTGTTTCACGACTAATCTCCCCCTATCTATCCACTGGTAGAATGTAAACGGGATGGCATACCAGCGCCCGATTTGCCGAGCGTCTCCTAAATTTCCTCTCAAGCACCATTGGCGACTTGACATATCGCGCACCCCGTAGCATCCCCCCGAGTCTCATCTACCATTGGATGCATTGCGGGAGATTAGCGCCTTGACAACAGATAAAAATCCTCCCTGTTCACTGCCTTATAAAATTCATGAAGCAACGGACATTTTGTGAAGAAGAAAAATTTATGAAAAAATCATGTAGTGTAATTATATATATATATTATATATAATATATATATATGTGTGTAGCTATATTATATTTATTAATCATATCATAATATACATTACACACATATCACACTATATAGACAAAGTCTATCAGGATTCCAGGGGTTAAGACAGTAGCGAGCTACGGGTGGAGTGTGCAATGTGCCATCATCCTTCAAGAGATGAACATGAAAGCTCAGAATAAGTGTGAACAGCAAGACAACACCCTCCTAACCTGTATCTCTATACTGGGGAATTGCAAGTCCATTACTGAGTTGCACATGGAAGGGACATGGGACATGACACGACTCAACTGACAGTCCCTCTACTTCCAGAAAGGCTGTCCCCCCCTACTAGAAAGCAGAGGAACCTCAAGCTGCCAAATCATCAACTCACAGCCTGACACAAGAAAGAGGGGATGGCCACTATATTTGAGCCCTAATGTGGTAAATACCCTGTGATCAAGAAACAGAAATCCATAGTTCCTCTCAGTCTGCTGAATCAGTATGGCGAGGTATGTTAAAGCACTTTTTCATCACTAGCCCATACTGATAATTAGACCATTAAACAATAGTAGATATTTTCCCTTTAAAAGCCCCTCCAGGTGTCACATGGCAGTTTTTCACTTAAGGGATGCGTTACTCTTAAGGGATGAATTCGCCGATTCTTTGCCATTGCATTCGGCATTCTAGCTAGTTCATTATTTTCTATTCAATCTGTGGACTGTGGCACCACTGGCCATACCTTTAACTTTGTTTTGATACCATTCTCCTGAGCTTGCAGTTTCTTTTTAGAACAGAGGTTTTTTGTTCAGCCACCTCTTCCTCTCTCTAAGAATATTGCCTGTGTAGGACACGAACGAGGGCCAGCCCGACCATATCTGGGCCTGAATGCAAATATTGACTTCGTGCAGGTTAAAAGTTAGTTATTACATGGCATCGGCAAGTTGTCAGTCCTGAACAAACCGGCCCATTCTCCTGTTATTAATTCGTATCGTTTGCCCTGGAGGAATAGCCTATCAATCTCCAATATCCCACCCGCATATAAGGTCAAGACTATAAATATAGCCTGTCCCACCTCTCAAATGCTTTTTGTTTGGCTCCATAGGCTCGCCCCTCAATCCCAAAAGATAGGCTAATGTCCCACGGAAGATGTCTTATGCATCTTACTGCTTGGCTGAGCCCACCCACGAATATGCCCATGCGGTAATATAATCAATCACATAGGATTCACCAATGACTGTTATCCTGATCTGTCCATCAGCAAGAGTTTTTGTGATGGGAAGTATTTAGTGCTAAATGTACCATCAGTACATTTAGGGCTCTGGCACACGGAGTATTAGTGCCCCCCACAAACTCCTTTGTCCGGGCGACTAATCTCGCCGAGTTCCTTCCCCTGCCATCCCACCGGCGACACTGCAAGTCGCGGGCTGGATAGAACATCGCGCTCAGCGGGTCCGACACAAAACGACTCCACAAGGCTTATTTCGCATTGCGAAATAATCACGCTGCGCGCCATGTTGCCATCCCCCAGCGCTTCAGTTTCGTCGGCCACCGTTGGCGGAATGAAAGACGAGCATCGCCACTCGGGCGATATTAGAGCGCGAACAAGGAGTTTGTCGCCGACTAAATTCCCCGTGTGCCAGAGCCTTAGTCTCATGCGATGGGTTTAATAAAGAGTATTCAGCAAACAAATCACTTGCCGTTCCTAACAACTCCATTTACTAGATGTTTCAACACGAGCGATTTCTATTCCCACAAATCAGGTTCCATTCCCTCCGCTCCCACAATAGATATTACTATTCAATGCAATGGGAAATCCAGCACTTCCCGCTCAGTTTTTACTGTGGTTATTTAGTAAGCACGATGTAGGATGTAGGCAGCAGATAAACTGCATTCTGTGATTTAGTAAGCAATTTATGAGTGAAGAGACTCTAGAGGACAGGAAGGTCCGCGTGGAAGAAACCCAGGTGCAGCACCAAAGAGACCAGGACAAAATGAAATCTATGACAGATAAGTGAGTGTGTGAGAAAAGTGGAGAAATCCATAGGCCTCCTACACCTAGGGTTGGGGAAATCAGCCCCCTGTTGTACATCACTGGCTTCTGGAACCATCACCATCGATCTTTCCCAGGCTGAATAAGACCCAGAAATTGCTGTACGAGAGCACCAGGGATTTCCTGCAACTGAAATTTGAGTGCCGAGCCAATGAGAAATCTTGGATGGCCGAGAAGGATCGGCTGCTCCGAGAGCTAGACCGGTGCCGAGAGCAGTTGGCTTTAAGTAGTGACACAGAGCAAGAGCGGGAACACGAGCGAGAGATCCTGCGTTTGTCATTGGCCGAGAAAGCAAGTCGGCACTCGCACAGTGAGTAAGTGAAGGGTAATTCCCATGAATGTGTGAATAAAGGATATTATGGTATTAGCGCTGCTTGCTGGTTCTTATGCCTCTTCTTATACAGTCTCTTACAGAGCAGCTGGCACAAGCACATCGCCTCGCTGAAATGTACCGGGAGCAGTGTGTGACACTGGAGGATGAGCTGGGAAAGATACGAGAGGAGGGAGACGTGGGCAGGGAAATCTTCAAGGTGAGTTCTTAATACCTTGTAAAGGGGGGTTCACATTTGAGTTACCATTTACTACAGGGGTCCTCAAACTTTTTAAACATGGGGCCAGTTCATGGTCCCTCAGACTGCTTGGGGGCCGGACTGTAGTCCTCAAACTAGGCCCCCGCATCCTCAAACTATGGCCCACTGTCTGTTCCCCTGCTCCCTGCTGCATCCTCTTGCTCCCTGCTTTGTCCTCCGACTCCCTGCTCCCCCGCTCCATCCTCCGGCTCCCTGCTCCCCTGCTTTGTCCTTCGACTCCCTGCTCCCCCGCTCCATCCTCCGGCTCCCTGCTCCCCTGCTTCGTCCTCCGACTCCCTGCTCCCCCACTCCCAGCTGTGTCCTCCGGCTCCCCCACTTCCTGCTGCGTCCTCCAGCTCCCTTCTCCCCCGCTCCGTCCTCCGCCTTCCTGCTCCCCTGCTTCATTCTCCGACTCCCTGCTCCCCCACTCCCTGCTGCATCCTCTAGCTCCCTGCTCCCCCATTCCCTGCTGCATCCTCTAGCTCCCTGCTCCCCCATTCCCTGCTGCATCCTCTAGCTCCCTGCTCCCCCATTCCCTGCTGCTCTAGCTCCCGCTCCCCCATTCCCTGCTGCATCCTCTAGCTCCCCGCTCCCCATCCCTGCTCCCCGCTCCCCATTCCCTGCTGCGTCTGCAGGTCTACAGGTAGTAGCCAGGGGTGAGGAAGCAGCCGGGGCCAGGTTAATTACCTTGGGGGGCTAAATCCGGCCTTTGGGCCATGGTTTGAAGATCCCTGATTTAGTATGATGTAGAAAGTAATATTCTAATACAGTTTGCAATTGGTCTTTATTTTTTTGTGTTTGTTAAATGTATTTTACTTTTTGTTCAGCCACTCCCGAGTCATCTGGTTGCTAGGGTTTACATTACCCTATTAGCAACCAGAAAGTGGTTTGAGTGAGAGACTGGTATATGAATAGGAGAGGGCCTGAATAGAGAAATAACAATAACAACTAGAAATGGAAGGTTGAGAACAAACTTTATGTTGGGTTAAAAAACGTGAAGTCATTAAAGGAAATTTGATCTGTTGGCTCCGCCCACTTTCTCTAACCTTGGACCACAGTTCTATAGTAAAAACCACTGTGCAAAGTTTGGGGACCCTGGTTTTAATACTGTCTGAATGGCAGCAATTTAAATTTCCCCACTGAAAGTCAACAAGAGACATCTGATTGGCGGTTGGTGGCTCCGCCCACTTTTTCTAACCTGGAATTGTACTTACCCAGTGACTAACTCTGCAAACTTTGCATTAACTCTGCAGAGTCTGGGGACCCCGGTGTTATTACTGTGAGAATGGCAGCAGGTTGGATTTTTGCCAAGTCAGTAGGTAAAATCTAATTGGCTGTTCACAGTTCCGCCCAGTTTTGGGCATCCAACAATCATCATATTTTCATTCAGGCTGGCCCCATGACTATGTGATTCAAGTTTGGGGACTGTAGCCTCAGAGCTGTAAGATTGGCCGCAGTTTAAATTTTCCCATTAAAGTCAATGGGTTATATTTGATTGGCTGTTGTTGGCCCCTCCCCCTTTGGGATCCAGCAATTGTCGCTGTTTCATTCTTCATTTCATTCTTCCTGTCAAAGTCAATGGAAAATTGGGGTGTTCGGAGCAGCGCCACAAAAAGACGGGGGGAATCGCTTAGAAAAGCACAAGCAGCCTGCTCCGCTATAGGGCGAAGAAGTGTGGGGAGTCTGGGTGTTGTACCCCTAAATCTGTAGGTGGAGTAGCGTTTAGAAAATGGGGGGGTGCTAAAAATAAGAAGAAAAAGCGAAAGAATAAGCTGAAGTCGAAGAACAGTATGATGGGTTTTTCAAATCAACACAATTAAAAGTAGCCTCGCGGAGCAATAGTTTCTTGGCTGCCGGGGTCAGTGACCCCCATTTGAAAGTTAGAAAGAGTCAGAAGAAGAAAGCAAATAATTAAAAACTGCTTTGTTTGTTTTTATAAAAATGTGACTGGTTATCTCCCCTAGTCCTCCTGTAGTGTTACAGTTACCCAACATCTGTTTGTGAGATTAATATCCAATGTTATTCTTATACCAGGAACGTTCAGATAAGGTGGCCAAGCGGCTGCAATTGATGGCGCAGAGATACGAGGCTCTGGAGAAAAGGCGCAACATGGAGGTAGAGGGCTATAAGACTGACATCAAGCTGCTGAGACAGCGGTTAAAGGATGTAGAGAAGCAACTATTCAAGGTGAGTCTGGGATAGACCGACGGCAAGATTTTCTGTTGCACGCATCTCATTGCCTTATACGAAAGCATATCTATATACAGAAACAAGATGGCAGAGAATAAATATTAAGTGTCACCTTAACCAAACAGGGGAAAACACACAGGCTGGTATTTTCTAGTACAATCTAGTAGAAGAGATGGCTATTCTGAGACAATTTGCAATTGGTCTTTTTTTTTTTATTTGTGGATTTTACTTAGCTTTTGTTCAGTAGCTTTCCAATTCGAAATTTCAGCAGCTGTCTGGTTGCTTGGGTTCAAATTAGTCTAGCAACCAGTCAGCGCTTTGAATAAGAGACTTGAACATGAGTAGGAGAGCACCTGAATAGAACGATAAGTAATAAAAAAGGACAATAAAACTGTAGCCTCACAGAGCAGTAGTTTATGGGCTGCCGGGGTCAGTGACCCCCATTTAGAGCCAGACGAAGAATGCAAATGATTAAAAAAAAAAACTATAAAAAAATGAAGACAAATTAAAAATTGACCATTCTATAACATACTTGAAGGTAAAAACCCATTATCCAGAATGCTCGGAACCAAGGGTATTCTGGGTATGGGGTCTTTCCGTAATTTGGACCTCCATACCTTAAGTCTACTAAAAAATCATTTAACCATTAAATAAACCCAATAGGGCTGTTCTGCCCCCAATAAGGGGTAATTATATCTTAGTTGGGATCAAGTACAGGTCCTGTTTTATTATTACAGAGAAAAGGGAATCATTTAACCATTAAATAAACCCAATAGGGCTGTTCTGCCCCCAATAAGGGGTAATTATATCTTAGTTGGGATCAAGTACAGGTCCTGTTTTATTATTACAGAGAAAAGGGAATCATTTAACCATTAAATAAACCCAATAGGGCTGTTCTGCCCCCAATAAGGGGTAATTATATCTTAGTTGGGATCAATTACAAGGTACTGTTTTATTATTACAGATAAAAAGAAAATCAGGTTTAAAATGGAGTCTATGGGAGACGGCATTCTGTAATTCAGAGCTTTCTGGATAACGGGTTTCCGGATAAGTGATCCCATACCTGTACTATGATATTTGGAGCAGCAGTTACATTTTCTAGCCAGTAGGGGGAGCTTAAACTTCATAACACTGCTATTGCTGTACTAGAGGATTAAACACACGCAGTGAGACGGCTCATAACCAAACTAAGAAGGAACCCCTATGGGTAAGGGCCCTGTGGGGGTGAGAGGAGATGTGAATTAATCTTGCTCTCCTCTTTTTGCTCTCCTCTCAGGTGACGCTGAACATCGGGCCAGACCAAGATCTTGCTATTCTGGATGCAGTGCGGCAGGGCAACAAAAAGACACAAAAAATTCAAGGGGAACTGCGCAACTTAAAGGCCAAAATCTGTGGCCTGGGGAATGAACTGAGAATCGGATAGAGCACAAGGGAGACTGACGGAGCTGCCACACTAAACAAGGAGCCACAGGTAAAGGTCTACCCTGGCTCTACCTCTGGGATTATATAGTGTGTTCGGCCCAGGAAGGAAGAATATTGGCGGCCATACACGTTGCCAAGCGAGCTGATCTTCTCCCGGTATCCCCACCTACGGGTGGGTTATATCGGGCGAATTCAGGCTTATTAGAACAAGGGATATTAGAAC
Organism: Xenopus tropicalis; assembly: GCF_000004195.4. Lineage (NCBI taxonomy): Eukaryota > Metazoa > Chordata > Amphibia > Anura > Pipidae > Xenopus > Xenopus tropicalis. The sequence goes on from NC_030684.2 coordinate 16,518,610, forward strand.
AACGAATCAAGTACAGTACCTGTACTTGATCCCAACTAAGATATAATTACCCCTTATTGGGGGCAGAACAGCCCTATTGGGTTTATTTAATGGTTAAATGATTCCCTTTTCTCTGTAATAATAAAACAGTACCTGTACTTGATCCCAACTAAGATATAATTACCCCTTATTGGGGGCAGAACAGCCCTATTGGGTTTATTTAATGGTTAAATGATTCCCTTTTCTCTGTAATAATAAAACAGTACCTGTACTTGATCCCAACTAAGATATAATTACCCCTTTTTGGGGGCAGAACAGCCCTATTGGGTTTAAATGATGTTTAAATTATTTTTTTAGTAAATTTAATGTATGGAGATCCGAATTACGGAAAGATCGCTTTTCCGAAAAAAGCCCCAGGTCCTGAGCATTCTGGATAACAGGTCCTATACCTGTGCTTAGCTTTTTGTACAGCAGCTCTCCAGTTTGGAACCTTAGCTATCTTGTTGCCAGGGCCTTTTTACCTTAGCAACTAGGCAGTGATTTAAATGAGAAACAGGAATATGAATAGGAGAGGGTCTGAATAGAAGGATAAAAAATAAAGTTCACAGAGCAATAGTTTTTTGTTTTGTTTTTTTATCTACTGGGTCAGTGACCCCCATTTAAAAGCTTGAAAGAATCAGAAGAGGAAGGCAAATAATTCAAAAACTAAACTCTGGCTGGAAATGCTGTATTTTATGTACTGAACTCCCTGTACCAGCCCAGAGAGTCAGCAGCCCTATGAACTAATGATCCTGGCCTTTAACTTTGTCCACAGCAGGTCTGTGTGTCAGTGGCACTGCACATGCTCAGTGGGCTCTAGGCTGCTGTTGTGCAGATATTTACCTTTATATTGTGAGTTGGTCCCTAAGGTAAGTGTAGTGGAGATCACACAAAACTGTTCCTGTGAGACTGAGCTAGTTAAGAGAAAAGGCAGAGGGCAGTAAATACAAGGAAGGGGCTTGTAATGGAACCTACTCCCTGGGCACTTGCTTCATTGCTATCTACTCCCCTTGTGCCCTCACCTGCATCATAACAATATAAACAGGAATCCACCAGAGCCTTGTGTTAAAGCAAACTTGGTACATTTATTGGTGCACAGCAAAGCACAACATGTTTCAGTTCTAATTGGTCCATTAGACCCACACTGACATGTTACATAGCACACGCAAACCCACACTGACCCATCTATCCACTCACATACAGACCCATACTGACCTATCCCCTCACATACAGACCCACACTGACCTATCTATCCACTCACATACAGACCCACACTGACCTATCTATCCACTCACATACAGACCCACACTGACCTATCTATCCACTCACATACAGACCCATACTGACCCATCTATTCACTCACATACAGACCCATACTGACCTATCTATCCACTCACATACAGACCCACACTGACCTATCTATCCACTCACATACAGACCCATACTGACCCATCTATCCACTCACATACAGACCCATACTGACCTATCTATCCACTCACATACAGACCCATACTGACCCATCTATCCACTCACATACAGACCCACACTGACCTATCTATCCACTCCCATACAGACCCACACTGACCTATCTATCCACTCACATACAGACCCATACTGACCTATCTATCCACTCACATACTGACCCACACTGACCTATCTATCCACTCACATACAGACCCACACTGACCCATCTATCCACTCACATACAGACCCACACTGACCCATCTATCCACTCACATACAGACCCACACTGACCTATCTATCCACTCACATACAGACCCACACTGGCCTATCTATCCACACACATACAGACCCATACTGACCTATCTATCCACTCACATACAGACCCACACTGACCTATCTATCCACTCACATACAGACCCATACTGACCTATCTATCCACTCACATACAGACCCATACTGACCTATCTATCCACTCACATACAGACCCACACTGACCTATCTATCCACTCACATACAGACCCACACTGACCTATCTATCCACTCACATACAGACCCATACTGACCTATCTATCCAGTTGGGTCTCTGTATATATGCATACTGTAGTGAAAGAACCCTAGCACTTACAAGATAAAGATGGGCCTATCCCACTGATATCTGGCCTAACATTGGGCAGATCTTGATTGGGCAGGTTTGACTTTTCATCTCATCGAGCTCCGCATCGGTTTATTCACGCAGTCTCTGATCCAACGCCGCCTGTTGTATTTTGAGAGTTTGGCCCTAGGTGGGCATATCGGGGGAAGCTCCGATCTGGCCAAATGAGTGAGTCTTCCCATGTATGGCGACCTTTACCGTATACCAACCAGAGGCCAATGCTCACTGTCGGCTCCAGCCTGTAACCAGAGCATTAGAATTCTCCCAGCCTAAACATAAGAGTTACCCTATAACTGTACCTGAAACAGTATTAATTCATATGTGTGGGAAACAAACCTCCCTTTATTTCAGGCAAGTTTGCGTAATGGCGGCAGGTTCCACGTGAGTGTGAATACACAGGTGTGAAATCACGGTGAATAAACAAATGTTCCGTGAGAGGATCCTTATCAGCTGGGAGATTTTGTATGAATCACGTTAAGCTAATAAGTTACATTTTTATTGACTCATTTGGCCGATAATCCTCGCTGAATCGGGTGCATCCGCCGCCTCACCCAGCTGACCAATCCTATTTTTGATGTCAGAATGCTCAAGTATCTCATGAATTGCATGGCAGACAACTGATCTTGCTTGGATATGGTCAGTACCCCCGGTTCTGGAGATCCTTGCTTGAGGAAGAGAAATCATTCCCAGGACAGTATCTATAGATATGGCAAAACTCCAGCCGATAACCCTCCTTACAACAGACAGTACCCACGAGTCTTGAATATTCCTTGTCCAGACTCTCTGGAATTGAAGGAGCCTTGCTCCTACTCTTAGAAGCTGGAACAACCTCCCATCATTGTGACTTCTGCTGGGACTTGGAGGATCGGGGGTCTTTATATACCTCTAAAAATACTAGACTGCCCTGTCTTTCTTGAGAATGACCTATCAGGCTCCTTACCAGGCCTATAAGCTTTAACTTCCTTCTAAGTGTCAGATTGGTTCTTAGCGGTTCTTTAAATCTCCTGAGAGTCTGCGGAAGGAATGTACTTTTCCCACCAGATGATTTAGATCAGCGATCCCCAACCAGTGACTCGGGGGTAACATGTTGCTCCCAGTGGCCTCAAAGCAGGTCCTTATTCTTGAATTCCTGACTTGGAGGCATAATGACCATGGGTACTGCCATACAGAGCCTACTGTAGGTGCCAGTGCACATAGGGACTACAAATAACCAATCATAGCCCTTATTTGGTACCCCAGGAATTTTTTTTTAATGCTTGTGTTGCTCCCCAACTTTTTTTTTATAAACCCCTGATTTAGATAATATTTCCTCCAACGCTTTACCGAATAGCATCTTACCCCCAAAGGGCAACTTGCATAAAGCATTCTTCAACCCCCAAAGGGCAACTTGCATAAAGCATTCTTCAACCCCCAAAGGGCAACTTGCATAAAGCATTCTTCAACCCCCAAAGGGCAACTTGCATAAAGCATTCTTCAACCCCCAAAGGGCAACTTGCATAAAGCATTCTTCAACCCCCAAAGGGCAACTTGCATAAAGCATTCTTCAACCCCCAAAGGGCAACTTGCATAAAGCATTTTTCGAGGCCGTGTCTGCAATCCAATATGTAAGCCATAGGGCTCTTCATTCCCTACCGATGGTGCCGTAGCTCCTGCAGACAGCCTGGTTAAATCACCTGCAGGCCCCCAAACAAATGGCCGTCCCCAGCTTTAGATTCCCTAGGGCTGACAGGATTCTCTCACGTGCCTTCCCTGGTCCCCTGCTCCAGATCTTCTATCCACAGTCGCGTAACTAGACATCCCCGGGCCCTGGTGCAGCCGGACCCCCCACCCCCAGACACATTTTTGACCCGAACTTACACCGGTGTGAGCGTCCAGTGGGCCCAGGATGATATGTATTACTGAATATAGGGAAATAGCAATACCGCTATGGGTTCCCTTACCTGAAAAACAGTACCTGTACTTGATCCCAACTAAGATATAATTACCCCTTATTGGGGGCAGAACAGCCCTATTGGGTTTATTTAATGGTTAAATGATTCCCTTTTCTCTGTAATAATAAAACAGTACCTGTACTTGATCCCAACTAAGATATAATTACCCCTTATTGGGGGCAGAACAGCCCTATTGGGTTTATTTAATGGTTAAATGATTCCCTTTTCTCTGTAATAATAAAACAGTACCTGTACTTGATCCCAACTAAGATATAATTACCCCTTATTGGGGCAGAACAGCCCTATTGGGTTTATTTAATGGATAAATGATTCCATTTTCTCTGTAATAATAAAACAGTACCTGTACTTGATCCCAACTAAGATATAATTACCCCTTATTGGGGCAGAACAGCCCTATTGGGTTTATTTAATGGTTAAATGATTCCCTTTTCTCTGTAATAATAAAACAGTACCTGTACTTGATCCCAACTAAGATATAAATAATCCTTATTGGATGCAAAACAATCCTATTGGGTTTAATTAATGTTTTATTGATTTTTTAGTAGACTTAAGGGATGGAGATCCAAATTACGGAAAGACCCCTTATCCGTAATACCCTTTGTACCGAGCATTCTGGATAACCGGCCCTATACCTGTATGTCCTTAGGCCTTTAATGGCACTTTGCCAGGGTGCCCCGAGGTGTCATCCAACTATGTTATTTACATAATCAGATAAATTAGGTTTAAAAGGACACACGTGGATCACGTTCAGCCATAATGCCTGTATATAACCTGCCTAACTGCTAGTTGACCCAGAGGAAGGATAAACCCCTTCTGAGGCCTCTCTATTTGCTGCAGGGGGGGGGGGATTCCTTCCTGACTGGACCAACTGGTACCACGATCTCCCATAACCCTGTATTCAGCCGTCCAACCCATTCTAATCAGTCAGTACAGTACAACCAATCAGTGTTTTTACATATTTCTGGTTTGAGTTCTTGAGCCCAGTTGTATTTGGGGGTACAGTTCCCCTTATTATGGGGGGGCATTTCTTGCTGGGGGGGCAGTCCCAGTAGGGCCCTACTTTCCCCAATAGGCAGGTGTCGTGTAGATGTGCTTTTTGGCGAGGAGATCCTTATGGTTTGGGGCATTACAGAGAGGGGGGGTTGCCAGGCTATGATAGTATGGATGGTACAGGCCGAGGGCTCGGGGTACAGGGCTTGTTGCTGGTTACCAGATGGGTAACTGGTTTAGCCTTCAGTGTAATGGTGAGTACATGGCGTGAGTTGTTGCCTTATATATCAGCACCCCCTGAGCCCCCACAGTACTGTAATCTTCTTTGCAGCTACAACTCTGTGTGTTTTGCCTTTTTATTGCCTCTGGCTATAATACCTTGAGCCTTAAGCTGCCCATACGCGCACCAATGATATCGTAGGAAACCTTGTTCGGTGCGTTTGGGGAATCCATGGGAACCGGTATCTCAGGCTGCGGATATGGGTCGTCTCATCACTCAGCCGGGATAAAAGATTTTTATCAGTAACCCACAAACACTAACCCACTGCTGTCCCGCAATACCCTAACCCACATCCCACTGTAACCCACAAACACTAACCCACTGCTGTCCCGCAATACCCTAACCCACATCCCACTGTAACCCACAAACACTAACCCACTGCTGTCCCGCAACCTAACCCCCCTAACCCAACACTACCCACTGTCCCAACCTACCCACCCTACCAAACACTAACCCACTGCTGTCCCGCAATACCCTAACCCACATCCCACTGTAACCCACAAACACTAACCCACTGCTGTCCCGCAATACCCTAACCCACATCCCACTGTAACCCACAAACACTAACCCACTGCTGTCCCGCAATACCCTAACCCACATCCCACTGTAACCCACAAACACTAACCCACTGCTGTCCCGCAATACCCTAACCCACATCCCACTGTAACCCACAAACACTAACCCACTGCTATCCCGCAATACCCTAACCCACATCCCACTGTAACCCACAAACACTAACCCACTCCTGTCCCGCAATACCCTAACCCACATCCCACTGTAACCCACAAACACTAACCCACTGCTGTCCCGCAATACCCTAACCCACATCCCACTGTAACCCACAAACACTAACCCACTGCTGTCCCGCAATACCCTAACCCACATCCCACTGTAACCCACAAACACTAACCCACTGCTGTCCCGCAATACCCTAACCCACATCCCACTGTAACCCACAAACACTAACCCACTGCTGTCCCGCAATACCCTAACCCACATCCCACTGTAACCCACAAACACTAACCCACTCCTGTCCCGCAATACCCTAACCCACATCCCACTGTAACCCACAAACACTAACCCACTCCTGTCCCGCAATACCATAACCCACATCCCTCTGTAACCCACAAACACTAACCCACTCCTGTCCCGCAATACCATATCCCACATCCCACTGTAACCCACAAACATTAACCCATTTCTTACCCACAATACCATAACCCACATCCCACTGTAACCCACAAACATTAATCCACTCCTGACCCGCAATACCATATCCCACATCCCACTGTAACCCACTCCTGATCCACAATACCCTAACTCACATCCCACTGTAACCCACAAACACTAACCCACTCCTGTCCCGCAATACCATAACCCACATCCCACTGTAACCCACAAACATTAATCCACTCCTGACCCGCAATACCATATCCCACATCCCACTGTAACCCACTCCTGATCCACAATACCCTAACTCACATCCCACTGTAACCCACAAACACTAACCCACTCCTGTCCCGCAATACCATAACCCACATCCCACTGTAACCCACAAATATTAACCCACTCCTTTCCCGCAATACCATAACCCACATCCCACTGTAACCCACAAACACTAATCCACTCCTGTCCCGCAATACTATAACCCACATCCCACCCTCACCCACAAAATATTAACCCACTCCTGTCCCGCAATACCATAACCCACATCCCACCCTCACCCACAAAATATTAACCCACTCAATGGCCCTAGAGTAGCAGCATGGGAATCCATGATCAACAAAGCTATACCCCTATACAAGCTAACGTACATAAGGAGAGGGTGCCCTCAAAAATTTGATAAAATATGGTCACCATGGATAGACGCAGAACCCCCCTAAGATATGCAGGTCAGGGAGGTACCCCCCATATCCCCCCCTTGAATAACCTACACACCCAGACACAAGGTAACAGTGTAACCCCAATATCTCACTAAGGCCCTGAAGGGCAGGCTAGTAACCAGAAACACAGCTTGAATGGCAAATAGCATCGGTATCTGCAAAGAAGGCACTGCAATGTTATTATTGTTATGTTGTTATTTACTTTATTTACTTTCTGTACAACAAGTAAATGACAATGGAAACAATATACTGCAAACTATGTACATTTACACTCAATAAAAGAATTGTTATAAAAAAATATATATATATATTAACCCACTCCTGATCCCACAATACCATAACCCACATCCCACCCTAACCCACAAACACTAACCCACTCCTGATCCCACAATACCATAACCCACATCCCACCCTAACCCACAAACACTAACCCACTCCTGTCCCGCAATACCCTAACCCACATCCCACTGTAACCCACAAACACTAACCCACTCCTGTCCCGCAATACCCTAACCCACATCCCACTGTAACCCACAAACATTAACCCACTCCTGTCCCGCAATACCATAACCCACATCCCACTGTAACCCACAAACATTAACCCACTCCTGACCCCAAATATTATAACCCACATCCCACCCTAACCCACAAGACATTAACCCACTCCTGCAGTTGTTAGAAGATTCTGATATCCATGATGAAGAGAACATGGAGGGCTGCCATCGGGACCACGATGTTAAAGATGTTTGTGGGGGCCCAAGGATGGTAATTAGGCCCCCTATTTATGCCCCCGACCCTCCCCCGATGGCTGCCTCGTTGTTGATGTTTCAGTGCTTCGTTCCTAAGGAGAGATTGTTCAGTGTTATCCATGGAGTAGGTGAGTATATAATAATTCTGCAATTTGTTCCTTTACTGTGACCATGACCCGCAATTCCATAACCCACATCCCACTGTAACCCCCAAACACTAACCCACTCCTGTCCCACAATACCCTAACCCACATCCCACTGTAACCCACAAACACTAACCCACTCCTGTCCCGCAATACCATAACCCACATCCCACTGTAACCCACAAACACAAACCCACTCCTTACCCGCAATACCATAACCCACATCCCACCCTAACCCACAAACATTAACCCACTCCTGACCCGCAATACCATAACCCACATCCCACCCTAACCCACAAACATTAACCCACTCCTGACCCGCAATACCATAACCCACATCCCACCCTAACCCACAAACATTAACCCACTCCTGACCCGCAATACCATAACCCACATCCCACCCTAACCCACAAACATTAACCCACTCCTGACCCGCAATACCATAACCCACATCCCACTATAACCCACAAACACTAACCCACTCCTGACCCGCAATACCATAACCCACATCCCACCCTCACCCACAAACACTAGCCCACTCCTGACCCGCAATACCATAACCCACATCCCACCCTCACCCACAAACACTAACCCACTCCTTACCCGCAATACCATAACCCACATCCCACCCTAACCCACAAACATTAACCCACTCCTTACTCGCAATACCATAACCCACATCCCACCCTAACCCACAAGACGATAACTTACATGTGCAGTTGTTAGAAGATGCTGTCTATGAAGATTCTCATTCATCCAGGTCATGATATACAGTATCTAGTAGAATTAAGTCTAAAACAACTGGACTTTTCTGAGTTTTTCTTGAAAACGTTTCACCACTCATCCGAGTGGCTTCTTCAGTTCAAATGACTGGTAGGGAATTCCCCGGTATTTAAACTCTTGATGGTAGTAGAGTCACAGACATCCAATCACAATGGTTCCATTGAACTTGTTCAGTTAGGTGTTAGCTGAAACTGACAGGTGTAAGAAGGTATGATCCAATCACAATGGTACCAAGATTCTCATTGATGAAGGTGTTAATCCTTCAAAGTACATGACTGGAAGTGTGAACTGTTGTGAAACTGCCGGGGTAAGGATGTCAACGCGCCATTGTATGTTGGTGACAAGCGGTGTCTCAGGCCCCCTCCTCTGTTCAGGGATGGTTTTTCCAGGTTGGCATAAATGGCCTCTTTCACACCTCTTTCAAACCATCTGTCCTCTCGGTCCAAAATATGCACGTTACTGTCCTCAAAAGAGTGACCTTTTTCTTTGAGGTGTAGATAGACCGCTGAGTCTTGTCCTGAGGAGTTTGCCCGCCTATGTTGGGCCATTCTCTTACAGAGAGGTTGTTTTGTCTCCCCAATGTATAAGTCTGAGCACTCTTCACTACACTGGACAGCATAGACCACATTACTTTTCATGTGCTTGGGTGTTGGGTCTTTCGGGTGCACCAGCTTCTGTCTCAGGGTGTTGCTGGGTTTGAAAAACACAGGAATGCGATGTTTGTTGAAAATTCTCCTAAGTTTTTCTGATGTTCCAGCAACATATGGAATGACTATGTTGTTTCGCCTGCTGTGTTCCTCCCTTCTGTTTGTAGGTCTGGTCTTTCTGTTGGTCTTTGATTTGGTTTTGATGAAGGCCCAGTCTGGGTACCCACAAGTTTTCAGAGCTCCTTTTAGATGTTTATATTCTTTCTCCTTGGCCTCTGCATTGGATGCCACAGTTTCAGCCCGATGATGTAAAGTCCTAATTACACCCAGTTTATGTTCCAAAGGGTGGTGGGAATCACAACAGCAAGTACTGGTCTGTGTGGGTGGTGATTCCCACCACCCTTTGGAACATAAACTGGGTGTAATTAGGACTCTACATCATCGGGCTGAAACTGTGGCATCCAATGCAGAGGCCAAGGAGAAAGAATATAAACATCTAAAAGGAGCTCTGAAAACTTGTGGGTACCCAGACTGGGCCTTCATCAAAACCAAATCAAAGACCAACAGAAAGACCAGACCTACAAACAGAAGGGAGGAACACAGCAGGCGAAACAACATAGTCATTCCATATGTTGCTGGAACATCAGAAAAACTTAGGAGAATTTTCAACAAACATCGCATTCCTGTGTTTTTCAAACCCAGCAACACCCTGAGACAGAAGCTGGTGCACCCGAAAGACCCAACACCCAAGCACATGAAAAGTAATGTGGTCTATGCTGTCCAGTGTAGTGAAGAGTGCTCAGACTTATACATTGGGGAGACAAAACAACCTCTCTGTAAGAGAATGGCCCAACATAGGCGGGCAAACTCCTCAGGACAAGACTCAGCGGTCTATCTACACCTCAAAGAAAAAGGTCACTCTTTTGAGGACAGTAACGTGCATATTTTGGACCGAGAGGACAGATGGTTTGAAAGAGGTGTGAAAGAGGCCATTTATGCCAACCTGGAAAAACCATCCCTGAACAGAGGAGGGGGCCTGAGACACCGCTTGTCACCAACATACAATGGCGCGTTGACATCCTTACCCCGGCAGTTTCACAACAGTTCACACTTCCAGTCATGTACTTTGAAGGATTAACACCTTCATCAATGAGAATCTTGGTACCATTGTGATTGGATCATACCTTCTTACACCTGTCAGTTTCAGCTAACACCTAACTGAACAAGTTCAATGGAACCATTGTGATTGGATGTCTGTGACTCTACTACCATCAAGAGTTTAAATACCGGGGAATTCCCTACCAGTCATTTGAACTGAAGAAGCCACTCGGATGAGTGGTGAAACGTTTTCAAGAAAAACTCAGAAAAGTCCAGTTGTTTTAGACTTAATTCTACTAGATATTAGAAGATGCTGTTTCCCTGATGAAGAGAACATGGAGGGCTGCCATCGGGACCACGATGTTAAAGATGTTTGTGGGGGCCCAAGGATGGTAATTAGGCCCCCTATTTATGCCCCCGACCCTCCCCCGATGGCTGCCTCGTTGTTTTCGTTTCAGTGCCTCGTTCCTAAGGAGAGATTGTTCAGTGTTATCCATGGAGTAGGTGAGTATATAATAATTCTGCAATTTGTTCCTTGTTACTCTTTGCATTTATATGCATGTTTTATATCACGTTCCCTTTTGCTGCTAATTTAAAGGCCAACTACAACTGTCTAATAATAACATGTTCTCCCCTCTCAGATGTTTGTCTCTCCTGTAGATTTAGCCCAGTTTAGTGAGCTCTGCCCTAATCCAATCTTAGTCTTTATTCTTGGTGGCTTTAGTTATAGAATGATATTGTATGTAGGAAAGCAGGAGAATATTGTAGGAATGGGAACAGTAAATGATTACAGTCTGTGCATCACATGAACTATAATGAGAATGAGCAGTTCCCCTACCTCTGTGCAGGTGTTGGGCGATATTCCTCTGCACCCCCCTTTCACCCCGGAGCTCGGCAATGAAAGGGTGCGTGAGGAGCTGCCTTGCAGATGGTCTCCTGCCTGGGTCTCTCTGCAGGCACTCGCTGATGAAGAAGCGGAACTCGTCACTCCTGGAAAAAAAAACGGTGGTAAAATGATAATTGTTTGTGTTACATTTCCCAGAGTTCACAGTGTGACGACTCCCTGATCCTGCCGCTCTGTACCCAACCCAATCACAGCACAGGCAGCAATAGGGGGTGAGCCCCTTCCCTTCTAAGGGTTCCACTGCTCTGCCTGAAATGGGGGGCTATTGCACTTACTTATGAACCCTGAATTATAAGGGTACATTTACCTGTGACCAAATTACTGTCTCTCTGGTTTTGCCTATATCTTAGCCCGGCTTGTATTGGCTGCCAGATACCGGCCCCAAGAGCTCAAGCTCAGCACGAGAGTCTGCGTTTGCGCATAGAGCTACACATATTACGCATCACCTTCACCCTTATTTCAGCCCGGACTGGGATACAAAATAGGCCCTGGCATTTCATATCCACAGAGGCCAAAACAGCCCCCCAGCCCAATAAATAGCCACTGCCTATGGCATCTCACAGCATTTACCTGCCCTCACTTATTTCCCATTTATCCCTTCCCCATCCTTACTTTATGTCATATCCCAATGTCCCCCTCACCATAAAGTCTACCTTGCCCATTTCTCCACCTTTCCTGACTCATTCACACACCTTCTTACACGCTTTCCATTTCCCCACCCTCCCCACCTAACTGCCTATTCCATTTCCCCACCCTCCCCACCTAACTGCCTATTCCATTTCCCCACCCTCCCCACCTAACTGCCTATTCCATTTCCCCACCCTCCCCACCTAACTGCCTATTCTACCCTCTTGCTGCCTTTTGCTATTCTAGTGAAAGGGACTCACCAATTGCCCCTTGATGGTAATGATGGAACTGGACCAGTTGTTATTCGCTGGATCAGCTTCTGCTTGGGAAGTCTTCTGAATGCTGGGATGTAAAGATACAACACAAAAACATGATGACTGATGAATACAACATTTGGGGGCGATTTACTTAAATTGACATTTTTACACTAGAAAGGTACTTGCCAGGTTTTAGTTACCAATTTACATTTCTGTTTTAAATTCTTATTAAATGGGTACATTTTCAAGTTTGAAAAGTCAAATTCTGAAAAAATTCCAGTTTCTTTACCTCAAAAAATTGTGTATTATGGAAACACAGCAAATTAAAATGCTAGTATATCACCCCCTTTGATTTTTATATTTAATAATACTCTATGTTACGGCGTGACACATAAATGCCCCCTGCCCATTCTACTAACAGTTCTACATGCAGTACAGTACACACACACACACACACACACACACTCTAGGGTTTACTTACGGAGATGTCCTTCCGCCATTTGAATGGCTGCAATCCCTAGTGACCAGATGTCAGCCTGGATATTACAATATGGGGGAAAAGACGAGTATTAGAGAAGATTATACACAGAGTACATGAAAATAATTGCAGTTGCAGATGATTTGGATACTTCTGATACCTATCCACCCACACCCTGATAGTGATTCTATTTGGCTTGCACAATAACAAATCCATTAGAAGCCTATAATCCAGTAGTGAATTGCTGTGACTTTTATGTCTAGAAAATGTCCCCAAATACCCCAAACTGAGAGTCTGGAGTGTTACATGGAGTGTGACATCCCCATAAAGCATAAGCAGTCTAATGGAGTTGGTTTCTATTATTCTTGTGTCCTGCACTTAAAATGCATTTCACTCTCTCATTTCAGATTCTCGTATCACAGAAACCACATTACGGCTCTGGATTCTCTGTTATGAGAGGGGTAAGTAAAGCGAGTGGAACATTTACACGCAGTTCACCCTGTGTAAGTGACATAGTTTAAAGCTTAATATATAAAAACTCGCCCACGTTCTATTCCTTTCTATGGGATTTTTAGAAGTGTATTTATCAAATGGTGAGTTCTAACTTTCATTCATTGATAAATTGGCTTCTAAAAATCCCATAGGAATGAATAGAAAGTGAGTTTTTCTGTGTAATCTCACATTTTGCTAAATATGCCCCTAACTCTAAGCTAAAAGAGAGAGAAGACATGACAATACCTTATGGTCATATTCGCCGCTGTTTTGGGCAAAATGAGCCAGTACTTCCGGAGCCATGTATGCCATGGTCCCCGAAGTGCTGGCGCTCCTTCCTCCGATGGTCGCAAAGCAAAACTCGCCTAAAATTGTATGACAAAAGCAGGAATGTTAATGTTTAGTTAGAAATACAAGCCAGCAGTAAACACCACGGAGAAAAAAATATCCTTGTGTCGCTTACCGATCTTCACCTCTCCGGATGAGGAGATGACAATGTGTTCGGGCTTGATGTCATGATGGATTATCTTCTTCTCTTCCAGATGGTTAAGGCCCTGAGAAATCAAGAAAGCAAAAGTAAGTATATAAATATTTTGTACTCTTTAATTAATTAGAAATATGCAGAATAGCAGGAAGGAGTTTAACAGGTGACCTACCGTTATCACATTCTTGCAAATATAGGCGATCCATCTTTCGCCTAAGGTCCTTTTGGATGGCAAGGAGATCTTCTACAGTCGCACCGGTACAAAGCTCTGTAGCAATCTAGAAGAAAAAGAAAGAATATTTGGCCAACTATTTTAGTTACCTACAATTTTATTGGGAACCCGAGGAAAAGGCTTTGTGGCTTTAAGTCTTGGGGGGACTGCAGTATCAGCTACATCTGACTCTTTCTTACCAAACTGGATCATGTATGGATCCAAAATGCTAGCTTGTGTATTAGATCAGTTACAATTGGCATGTTTGCTGCATAAATGTTTAACCTCTCCGAATCAAAACTTCCTTACCCATAGTCCTCCATGTGTGTTTCCAATGAGGCCTTATGATAAAAGGCCCCATAGAAGTCGACGATGTTCCGGTGGCCAGATACGATTTGAAGGATTCCGACTTCTTTTTCGATCTCCTGTTGCTTCTAGTTTCAAACAAAAGAAACAAGGTAAATAAAATGGATACAATAACAGTTTCAAACACCCCAACCTAACTTGTCGTTATGAAAAATGACAGCTTTGTAATATCCCTACGTGAGTATTGTATAATATGACCGAGACCCCTTGTGTTCTTTTATATCAAACTGCATTTGTTATTTTACTGTTACATAGTTATTAGGGGCCAGGGTATTTCACTGACTGTATTTGGTTAGCAAGTTCTCTTTCTACTGATAACCATAATGTAGGTATAACAAAAGACTAATTAGTATCTAATTAGAGTAATCATGAAGACACATTACCTTCTGATGTTGAATTATAATTATGGCCACTTCCCGTTGTTTTCTTTGGTGCCATCCCTGTTACAAAAGTAGGGAAAGAAGCTCAGTGATCATTACTAACGGAACGCTATGGGAAAGCAAAAAGCTATACAGTAGCATGTAAATATGGAAAGAACAAAGCTGTAGAGAGCACAACCAATGGACAGAATTACCCAAAAGCATGACACAAAGTGACTCATTTTAACACTGAATAAAATATCTTACAATGTAGACGACTCCGTTGGGGTCCTGCCCGATTGGCTCCCCTAGCTTCAAATACCTCCCGGGCTCCTGAAAAATAACATTGTATTTAATAATGTGATAATCAAACTAATATTATTCAGCTGGACAAATAACCTTTGTAACATGTGAGAAGCACAGAAGGTATAGGAGGAACTTGGGTGAAACAGAGGCTGGAAGGCTTTGGGCTGGAAAATGGAAGCCAAACTGTGAATGTTGTGGCAAAATACAGCTTTACAGCTACTTACTGGGTATTTCTCCGAGAGTGGGGTGATGTTATCCTCCTGAGGAAGAGAAAAAAGGGTTTAATCAGAGCAACTCATTTTGCGGAACTGCTAACATTATATTTTGTAGAACAAGGAAAGGATTCATTCATTCTTAAAATAAATCCCCAGCTAACGGAGAAAAAATCCTCTGATTGCAGGACTATGTATAGTGAAGCCTGGATCTTGGCTTTAGTCTGCATGTTCTAGAAGGGCAATGAGAGATGTGGAAGGTCTGAGAGGCTGTAACGGAGGCAAAAAGTGGTGACCAACTGCCCCACTGAGCACTTGTGCATTTGACATTCAGGTAAGAGTGGAATGGGACTTACATAAGAGTTTGTATGATGTGGTGGGATAGGGGGCCCGAATAGGTTTAAAATGAAAAAATATTAAATTCAGCTCAAACCTCCTCAATCTCCTTCACCTCCTCCTCGCTCAGTTTCGTTGCTGAGCTCTCTGTTTGGCCGGTGTCGGGGCCAGTTTCCATCGGTGACTCCTGGGAAATATAAATACAGTTTTACAACATTAGTAAGAACAGAGCCCCAGTGGCTCCCTGCTCCCTTACTTGTGCATTTGATTGGTGGCTGCAAACTCTGCAGAACCTAACCCCGCCCAATGTAAGTGTTAGTCAGAGGGGGCTTAAATTGCCATTTAAATTGCTATTTAATTCATTGCTGCTTACCTCAGTGGTCGCTAGCTGAGGTTCCTCACAGCTTTCCAAGGGTTCCTAGTTAAAGAAGAAAACATCATTGTATAAGATCAACTCACTTCAGTAGAGAATATGATCAAATAAATCTGTTCAATTAATTTAATTATATAATGAATTATGATCAGTGTCTTTTTTCTCTCATTGGTTATTACCTTGTAGCTGCTCGCCTCAGCTGGTTCTTCACAATCCTGGTTAAAAGACAGTAAAATGCAAGTACATTTAATAAATGGTATCAGTTTGTGCATTATAGCTTTTCCCAAGCAAAAGTTTGGGAAGTCGTCGGTGCCTAACAAATTGCCCCCCCAAAGTAAATCTAAAATTTATTTCTCTATTGTGACCCTATTATTTTTCCTTACCTGACAGATGTCCCTGTCCAGGATTCCTGGAGTCTCCTGATTAAAAAAAGGTAAGAGAAAGATGTTGCACGTTGTAATAAAGAAGCTAATATACAGTCTTACATAAAATATAAGGTGATTTTTGTTTGCCCCTATTGTTCATGAACCCTTTAGCTTAAATAAAAACACATTGGGACCCCAGCAAACTTTTCGGCCCCCGTACCTCGCAGGTGTTGATTGGAGGGTCCTCCTGCTCTTCCAAGGGTTCCTGGTTAAGAAAGAAAACCTCAGATCAGCACAGAAGATGATAACAATGCATCTTGTTCATTCATGTGTTATTTTCTGCTTACCTGTGAGTGGCAGGGGCCGGTGTCGGGGCTCTCCTGCCCAATCACTTCTTCATCCTGTTTAAGACAGAAAAAAAGATTGTAAAACAAATTCTCATGGCTGAAAGTAAAGCAGAGTTTGGGAAAGTGTTATTTGATATAAATATATGAGAAATAGAAGGAGTATGTTGCTGTGTAACACAGGGCATAATAAGGAGGTGGGACAGACTCACCAACGCTGAAGTCGTCGGTACCTAACAAATTGCCCCCCCCAAAGTGAATCTAAAATGTCTTTCTCTATTGTGACCCCTTTTTTTTTCCTTACCTGGCAGATGTCCCTGACCAGGATTTCTGGAGTCTCCTAATTAAAAAAGGTAAGAGAAAGATGTTGCACACTGTTATTTCTGTTTTAAAGCAGCTAATATACAGTCTTGCATAAAATATAGGGTGATTTTTATTTGCCCCTACTCTCCCCTCCCCGGCAGTAGCCTATGAGTTACATTGTATGAGTGGATGTAATCATAGCAGCCAATCATGTTTTTTTCATTTTCTAATTTATACAAGATAGAAGACCGCTAAGTAACAGATGCTGACTGGTTGGTATGGGCAACTGCATTTGGGCAAGTTAGCCTCAGTTACACTATGTTAGTAGATAAGGTTCCCTGTTAGGCAAATGTGATTATTATCCTTTACAGATATTATTCATGAACCCTGTAGCTCAAATAAAAACACATTGGGACTCCTTCAAACTTTTTGCCCCCGTACCTCACAGGTGTTGATGGGAGGGTCCTCCTGCTCTTCCAAGGGTTCCTGGTTAAGAAAGAAAACCTCAGATCAGCAGAGAAGATGATAAAAATGCATCTTTTTCATTCATGTGTTATTTTCTGCTTACCTGTGAGTGGCAGGGGCCGGTGTCGGGGCTCTCCTGCCCAATCACTTCTTCATCCTGTTTAAGACAGAAATAAAGATTGTAAAAATATTTCTCAAGGCTGAAAGTAAAGCAAAGTTTGGGAAAGTGTTATTTGATATAAATATATGAGAAATAGAAGGTGTATGTTGCTGTGTAACACAGGGCATAATAAGGAGGTGGGACAGACTCACCAACGCTGGTTGTCGGTACCTAACAAATTGCCCCCCCAAAGTGAATCTAAAATGTCTTTCTCTGTTGTGACCCTATTATTTTTTCTTACCTGACAGATCTTCATGTCCAGGATTTCTGGAGTCTCCTGATTAAAGAAAAGGTAAGAGAAAAATGTGCTCGTTGTAATAAAGAAGCTAATATACAGTCTTGTATAAAATATAGGGTGATTTTCATTTGCCCCAACTCTCCTCCCCTCTCTTACGCTTACCCGGCAGTTCTCTATCGCCGGCTTCAAGTCTGGCTCTTGTTTCTCCTCCTAAGAGAAATAAAGTTACCTGATCAGTTTACTATAACTCTGTAGTTTAGTATCTAAAAAAGACCCGGTACAATACAAATTCACTAAACTTCCAAAAACCAAACCATTTCATGTATAGTTTTTACTACTTACTTGGCAGGTGTTTTTGCCAGGGATTTCTGGTTGTTCCTGGTAAAGAGATAAAAGTCAAGTTATCAAATTAACTGAGCTTTTTAGAAAGAAGTTAAAATCAGTTATATGTAATATTCAGGGACTGGTGTTTTATTATTGAATTATTTATTACTCACGTGGCAAACGGCGTTGCCAGGTCCAAATGATGGTACCAGCTTAAACCTGGCGCACTTTTTGCCAGTCAAAAAAAGTCATATAAAGTTTTATACGTTTATGGTTTTTAAAAAGAAAATCTCGAATTTTCAGAGAAAGTACTCTAAATTATCTTAAAGTTTTCAAGACAAAATAAAAACAAAACGTAAAGAATTGCAAGCTTTTCTCAGGAAACCTTAGTACAGGTATTCCCATCTCCCATAGACACCATTTTAATTGAATAATTCACATTTTTAAAAATCATTTCCTTTTTCTCTGTAATAATAAAACAGTACCTGTACTTGATCCCAACTAAGATATAATTACCCCTTATTGGGGGCAGAACAGCCCTATTGGGTTTATTTAATGGTTAAATGATTCCCTTTTCTCTGTAATAATAAAACAGTACCTGTACTTGATCCCAACTAAGATATAATTACCCCTTATTGGGGCAGAACAGCCCTATTGGGTTTATTTAATGGTTAAATAATTCCCTTTTCTCTGTAATAATAAAACAGTACCTGTACTTGATCCCAACTAAGATATAATTACCCTTTATTGGGGGCAAAACAATTCTATTGGGTTTAATTACTGTTTAAATAATGTTTTAGCCGACTTTAGGTATGAGATCCGAATTACGGAAAGACCTCTTATCCGGAAAACCCTAGGTCCTGAGCATTCTGGATAATGGGTCCCTAACCTGTAAATGGGTCCCTGTGTACATAGTGTAGCCTCATCAAGGTTATTGTGCATAGAAATCTATAGGCAAGGAAATAACACGGCTTTGATAACACAAGTAGGTAGGAAAATGGTGTTTAGGAAATGATGTTGCCCAGTTCTTACCATGGCAGATTCTGGGGTTGGATCATCTGCCCGCTTTCGTTTCCTCTGTAATGAAGAAAAAAAG
Organism: Xenopus tropicalis; assembly: GCF_000004195.4. Lineage (NCBI taxonomy): Eukaryota > Metazoa > Chordata > Amphibia > Anura > Pipidae > Xenopus > Xenopus tropicalis. The sequence goes on from NC_030684.2 coordinate 16,537,969, forward strand.
TTTTATCAGAGAAAATAAAAGCACAAATAGGAAAGCTATAATGCAATAAATGGAGGAGTGAGTATTCAGTGACACATGAAGTTTCCCACAGAATGAAATATGTCCTGTTACAGCAGAAAGAGATGAAGCCCTTACCTTGCCGAAGCAAGAGAAACAGCACTTCAGCCGCTTGAACATGTTGTTTCTATGAAGACAAAATGAAAAACATCACTTTAGCATTTCCCAATACAGGTATGATTTCCTTTTTATCTGTACAGGTATCGGACCCCATATCCGGAAACCCATTATCCATAAAGCTCTGAATTACGGAAATCCCTTCTCCCATAGACTCTATTTTAGTCAATAATTCAGAATTTTTAAAACTGATTTCCCTTTTCTCTGTAATAATAAAACAGTACCTGTACTTGAGTCCCAACTAAGATATAATTACCCCTTATTGGGGCAGAACAGCCCTATTGGGTTTATTTAATGGTTAAATTATTCCCTTTTCTCTGTAATAATAAAACAGTACCTGTACTTGATCCCAACTAAGATATAATTACCCCTTATTGGGGCAAAACAGCCCTATTGGGTTTATTCAATATTTAAATGATTTTTAGCAGACTTATGGTATGGAGATCCAAATTACAGAAGGATCCCTTATCCGGACTACCCCATGTCCCGAGCATTCTGGATAACAGGTCCTATACCTGTACTGTGTTCTATGTACAGTTAATTTTTGATGCGGGGGAGACTTGCTGTAGGAGAAATCATAAACTGGATTTGCTACATTACCTCTCATATGAAGCTCCAGAGATAAAACAGATGGAACGGGGGGGGGGCGGCCGGCCGGCCCAGGGCCGGGGAACCCTAAGGGGCCCCCTCAATAGGTTCTGGCTCTCCTCTAGGCTCGTTCACTAAGGGTGGAAAATGTGAATTGAGGAGAAACCAGAAAAAAAAAACTATCCAAAAAAACTGGATAAGCAAAGTCGCTCACTGCAGCAATCTGTATAGAGACGGGAATAAAAAGGGCAAGTCAGCTTCACGGATAATGCATTTACCCTTTTAAGGTGCAACATTGGGTCAGGGGCCCCATTTAAAGTGTTCCCCCAAATCTCACGCTTACTGACACTCAGTATTCTGTAATAGGGAAACGTATTGGTATTTATTGCCTTACATTCAGTTACACATTAAGGCTGGTACATAAGGGCAGGGCAGATACCCGGGGGCAGAGGGGCAAAACTCTTAGCAGCCTGTCAGTACTGCCCAACCCTGGGTCTGTGTCTCCCAACCAGCGCTGGGAGTAAAGGCGCCTGCAAAGCCCATTTTAGGGGAAAATTCTCCAAATTCACTAAAATCGTTGACAGGAGCAACATCCCCTAGTCTGGGGGGGGGAGTCACCCAACTATTGCCCCTCTTTTTAGCTAAAATAAGGGTTTTTAGGCAAAAAATCTATCAGAGGAGATGCACGCTTACCTCTCACCGCAATGGCAACCAACGGACTGTACCAACTGTCACTTTCCTAGAGTGAAGGCAGCTCTCATCACATTGACATCACATTGACATCACATTGACATCACATTGACATCACAATTTCTTTGCTCCACTGTGTAAATAGTGGAGCAAAGGTGATGCACGCTTACCTCTCACTACCATGGCAACCATGGACTGTACCAACTGTCACTTTCATTACAGTAATGATGCATCTTTGTTATTTGATTATGACAAGAAGCTTGAAATTTGATACTTGAACCTTTCCTAGTGGGAAGGCAGCTCTCATCCCAGTGACATCACATGACAGGCGCTGCTGTTAAAGGGGAAGTGTACCCTTTTGACGAGTGAGCTTTTTATGGGCTTTGTTTGCCCTTAGATGGGCAGTACATACATAGCTTATTGTGTACCCAGAGCATTGCCTTGTACGTGTGGCCCCTGCCATGTACCCTATTGCCCCCCACAGCCTAGCCTAACTGACTTGCAGGTGTATTGGGTGCATGTGCATGTCTCTTTACATGTGACTGTGGCTCACGAGTAAGAAAGGTTGGGGCTCCTTTCTGATAGTTGTACACCGCTGCTATTTCCTGAACATGTGCGATTCTTTCAGAGATAAATGAATGATCCTTTCCAGTTTTACTCCGCTTCTCCTGTGTGTATTCCCTGATCCCCTCCCTGGTCTCAGTGGGCAGTAGTATTAGGACTGGATCACTGAGGACCTGGAATTAGAGAAATATATATTTTCTGGATGGTTTTATGGCAGCGATGGATTGGACAATGTTTAATGAGTTTTAATTTGTTTTCATTTAAAATCAAATAAAGACTATGGAAGCACCTTCCCAGTATACTAGGGGCACATTATAATGAAATCTGGCCCTGGCTATACAAATCTGCCTTTGGTTTACATACTAACAAATGTACATGTATCTGGCTGTACCAGGCAGAACACCTGCACCTCTGACCTTGTGTCTTATATAAGGTATGGGGTGCGGATCTGCATTTTACATTAGTGTAATATAGCCAATGGCACCCCAGCACATACATTTTAGAGGGTGCAGTGGGAGTCAAATTGCTAGTTTGGAGCACCCAATGTTTTCACCTTATCCCATGGCAGAAGTGCCCCTGTATAAGGAACAGAACCAGTGGCTAAATCAGGGGTGGGCAAACTGCGGCCCGCGGGCCACATCCGTCCCGTTGGTCTTTTTAATCTTGCCTGCCGACTCTCGCGCGAGACTTGGACTAACGCTGGCCCAGCCCGTCTGTCAACCCCCCCGGCCCATCTTTTGGCCCCTTAGCCAAAAGTTTGCCCACCCCTGGTCTAAATGTTCTAGGGAGTAGAAATGCTGTGTATTTAGCAGCCAAAGCTAGCCATGTATGGGCTGACATAGGCTGTCAAATTGGCCCCTACATATAAGGTCAAGATCTACTTGGCCTCTTCATGGGACCAAAGCAAAGGCCTGCCCAGTCAGGAATATATATTGTGGGAATCAGCAAGATATACATCCATGATGGGAAAGGTGCAAATCACTTGGTGCAAAAAAATTAAATAAAAACAAATTCAACAGTAAAGTTATTGCCACCATTCAAACATTTGCTTTAATGATTAGATAAAAAGGAAGATGAAGGAACCTGATTGGTTGCTCATTTTTTTAGTGATTCGGATCCTGTTAGGCTGACCCAGAAATCAAAAATATCAATTCCTGAGACCAGTCATTGCCAGAGTAGCCATTTACAGACTGTATGTAGAGGGAAAGTCTGGTAAATCTTACATCAATAATGATAATAAACAATTATAATACATATATTGCGTGAAGGTAAAGTCATTATGACACAATGCGTTTTTGAATCTAACGCAACCTGAGAGAATTGTAGTTTAAACACATGTGGGTAGCGCCGTCAAGCTGTAATAGAAAAAACTACAATTCCCAGAAGACACATGGCGGGAGGGCCGGCCGACTCAAGTATTGCCCTAGCTGATTGGATGCTTCAATGGTTCTGTATTGACCTGGGTGCGTGATTGGTTAACCTTGCGGAGGCGGGTTGTTTGGATGGTGCAGTTGGGAGGAAGGCATCTGGCGGTAGGGGACCCGCGTAGTACCTTGTAACAGAGCTCGTAAGGTGGGGTACAGGTACGTACAGTGTGACATCTGGGGGGCAGGGGTTATATACATTTATGCACAGCTATAGCGCCATTGGATAGGTCTGTATGCTAAATAATATGCCATACCCCGCACTTTACCCCCTAACCAATCATAGCTCTTATTTGGCACCCCCAGAGCTTTTATTGTGCTTTTTTTGTTCCCCACTTTATGTGGCTCATGGATTTAAAGGTTGGGGACCCCTGATATAGAGAGTAATATTCTGAAACAATTTTCAATTGGTCTTCAATTTTTATTAATTATTTAAGTTTCTGTTCAGCAGCTTTCCAGCTTGGAGTTTCAGAAGTTACTTGGTTGCTAGGATCCAAATTACCTTAGCAACCAGGGTGTGGTTTGAATGAAAGACTGATATATGAATAGGAGAGGGGCTGAATGGAAAGATACATAATATAAAGTATAAATAACAAATAAACTGTAGCCTCACAGAGCAATAGTAGCAGCTGTTGAGAGGCCATTACAAATTATCAAGCAGAAAATGAGGCTGGCCTGTCCTATAAACTGATGCTACAGGTCTGATTATTACATTCTGTTTCTAATTGCACTGGTTTCAGAACTGCAATGTTATGTGAATCCGAATGAATTACTAATCAGCTTTATACTGTTGCATTTATATTCTATATATACAGTATATTGTCCGTTGGTCCCTAAGCTCCGTAACTGAGAGCGGCACAGAGCAAGTGCAGGGAATCGGCAGAAAAGAAAATGGGGGGCAGCTGGGGGCATCTTTGAAGGCACAAAAGGGCTGTGGTTGCCTTGGGCCGGTACAGAAGCCCAAAACATAACCCAAAATATTTCTAGCCTATTGCTTTAGTTAAGCTTTAGTTCTCCTTGAGCATCCCATAAGCCATGATAGGTCCCTTATATGTATCCATGGCAAATAAAAAATCCTATATAGACACCCCCTGAAGCTGCTGCCCTCAGCACTGGCCCCCGGGGGGTTATACAGAAAATACCCTTTGTATTCACTGATTTCCCAGCAAGAGAGTTAGGCTACCCACCTATTGTCCAGCTTTAACCCTATAGCTGCCCATACCAGTCTACAGTATGTTTGGTTAGGGAATGTTAGGCCAATTTTGACCATGCTGGCCAACCATCTGTACGTTTATAGCAATTCACTTACCACCTTTATCTTGTTCCTATCAATGAATCTCTGTGTGTCTTCACTTTTTTCTGTAGCTGTGAATTGAAAAAGGCTGGAAAATATGGACTTTTCACCCCACCGTGGCATGCATGAAGGAAGGTAAGTCAAAATCCAATTTATTTCAGAAGAAACAAATATATATATATAACACTGTAAGGTCCGCACTCCCATGAACAGTCCACATTCACAATTCACAAACGGGTGCTGCACTTAGTTTTATCCAATATCCATTCCCAATGATTTTGCGCACTCATAATCATTGGGAATGTAATATATATATATATATATGTCATGGGTAACATATTTTTGACAGAGAAATTAGTACCCTGGATCGTTTGTACGGGTATAGGATCAATTATCCAGAAATTTGTTATCCAGAAAGCTCCGAATTATAGGAAGGCCGTCTCGCATAGACCCCTTTATAAATAAATAAATAACATTTTCCAAAAACACTCTGTAGTAATAAAACAGTAACTTGTAATTGGTTCTTACTAAGATATAATAAATCCTATATAAACAATCCTTTTAGGTTTATGTAATGTTTAAATTATTTTTTAATAGATTTGTAGTATAGAGAACCAAATTACAGAAAGACCCCTAATCTGGAAAACCCCAGGTCCAGAGCATTCTGGATAACAGGTCCCATACCTGTAATAGGCTGCTCTCAATGCAAAATTGTGATCCTAAAGTTGGAGCTGCTTGTATGATTTTATCTATATGGTTTTGTTATTTACAGGTCTCCTTCCCTTCAAGATACCACCATGAGCTCCAGCCACACCCAGAAGAACCGAGGGGACTCCACTCCGCTGCCTCCAATCAACGAGCGCCTGGCTTTCCTGCGGCCGTCCAGAGAGCTGTTAGAGTATTACCGCAAGAAGATCGCTGAGTTTGATGAGGAACACGAGGATCTGGTAAAGCAACTGGAGCAATACAAAGCTACCTTTGAGGAGCAGGTCAGTATGCGCCCTTGCTAAGAGCAATACTGCTGATAACTATTATTATCCTTTATATAGCGCTGGTGTATTCGACTACACTGTACAGAGATCACTAAGTACATTGTTTCATCAGTCCCGGTGGAGCTTACAATTCACATTCACTGTGGTCACTTTTACCAGGAGTTTACAGAACCCTGTATGGTTTTGCAGTGTGGGAGGAACCTGGGGTTCCTAGAGGATACCCACGCAAGCATATAGTGCCCTGGCTGGAATTGAACCTAGGAGCTCAGTTCTGCAAGGCAGCATTGTATGTTTTCCTGCAAATGGTTTTTGTCATTCTCCAGTTTCTTTAAGCCATATGCCTGCTAACTAGGTACCGAGGTACCTAATTTTACCTAAGAAAACTGGAAAAATGTATTGACTCGAGTATAAGCCGAGGGTTACTTTTTGAGCACATTTTGGGGGCTGAAAAACTCTGCTTATACTCGAGTATATACGGTAACTATAAATCCAGTCAGAATGAGAAATTAATGTATATTGGGAAGTTGTATCAGGAGTCAGAACCAGCAGTGCAGAGAAGGGAAAGGGACAGACAGACACTGTGACACTTACACATAACTATAAACCCAGTGAGAATGAGGAATGAATGGATATTGGGGAGTTGTGTCAGGAGTCAGAACCAGCATTGCAGAGAAGAGAAAGTGAGAGACAGACACAGTGACAGTTACACATAACTATAAACACAGGTAGAAAGAGGAATGAATGGATATTGGGGAGTTGTATCAGGAGACGGAACCAGCAGTGCAGAGAAGGGAAAGGGACAGACAGACACAGTGACAGTTACACATAACTATAAACACAGGTAGAAAAAGGAATGAATGGATATTGGGGAGTTGTATCAGGAGACGGAACCAGCAGTGCAGAGAAGGGAAAGGGACGGACAGACACAGTGACAGTTACACATAACTATAAACCCAGTGAGAATGAGGAATGAATGGGTATTGGGAAGTTGTATCAGGAGTCAGAACCAGCAGTGAAGAGAAAGGGACAGACAGTCACAGTGAAAGTTACACATAACTATAAACCCAGTGAGAATTAGAAATGAATTGATATTGGGGAGTTGTATCAGGAGTCAGAACCAGCAGTGCAGAGAAGAGAAAGTGAGAGACAGACACAGTGACAGTTACACATAACTATAAACCCAGTGAGAATGAGGAATGAATGGATATTGGGAAGTTGTATCAGGAGTCAGAACCAGCAGTGAAGAGAAAGGGACAGACAGTCACAGTGAAAGTTACACATAACTATAAACCCAGTGAGAATTAGAAATGAATGGATATTGTGGAGTTGTATCAGGAGTCAGAACCAGCAGTGCAGAGAAGGGAAAGGGACAGACAGACACAGTGACAGTTACACATAACTATAAACACAGGTAGAAAAAGGAATGAATGGATATTGGGGAGTTGTAACAGGAGACGGAACCAGCAGTGCAGAGAAGGGAAAGGGACGGACAGACACAGTGACAGTTACACATAACTATAAACCCAGTGAGAATGAGAAATGAATGGGTATTGGGAAGTTGTATCAGGAGTCAGAACCAGCAGTGCAGAGAAGGGAAAGGGACAGACAGACACAGTGAGTTACACATAACTATAAACCCAGTGAGAATGAGGAATGAATGGATATTGGGGAGTTGTATCAGGAGTCAGAACCAGCAGTGCAGAGAACGGAAATGGACAGACAGACACAGTGAGTTACACATAACTATAAACCCATTGAGAATGAGGAATGAATGGATATTGGGAACTTGTATCAGGAGTCAGAACCAGCAATGCAGAGAAGGGAAAGGGACGGACAGACACAGTGAGAGTTACACATAACTATAAACCCAGTGAGAATGAGGAATGAATGGGTATTGGGAAGTTGTATCAGGAGTCAGAACCAGCAGTGAAGAGAAAGGGACAGACAGTCACAGTGAAAGTTACACATAACTATAAACCCAGTGAGAATTAGAAATGAATTGATATTGGGGAGTTGTATCAGGAGTCAGAACCAGCAGTGCAGAGAAGAGAAAGTGAGAGACAGACACAGTGACAGTTACACATAACTATAAACCCAGTGAGAATGAGGAATGAATGGATATTGGGGAGTTGTATCAGGAGTCAGAACCAGCAGTGCAGAGAAGGGAAAGGGACAGACAGACAAAGTGACAGTTACACATAACTATAAACACAGGTAGAAAGAGGAATGAATGGATATTGGGGAGTTGTATCAGGAGACAGAACCAGCAGTGCAGAGAACGGAAATGGACAGACAGACACAGTGAGTTACACATAACTATAAACCCAGTGAGAATGAGGAATGAATGGATATTGGGAACTTGTATCAGGAGTCAGAACCAGCAGTGCAGAGAAGGGAAAGGGACGGACAGACACAGTGAGAGTTACACATAACTATAAACCCAGTGAGAATGAGGAATGAATGGGTATTGGGAAGTTGTATCAGGAGTCAGAACCAGCAGTGAAGAGAAAGGGACAGACAGTCACAGTGAAAGTTACACATAACTATAAACCCAGTGAGAATTAGAAATGAATTGATATTGGGGAGTTGTATCAGGAGTCAGAACCAGCAGTGCAGAGAAGAGAAAGTGAGAGACAGACACAGTGACAGTTACACATAACTATAAACCCAGTGAGAATGAGGAATGAATGGATATTGGGGAGTTGTATCAGGAGTCAGAACCAGCAGTGCAGAGAAGGGAAAGGGACAGACAGACAAAGTGACAGTTACACATAACTATAAACACAGGTAGAAAGAGGAATGAATGGATATTGGGGAGTTGTATCAGGAGACAGAACCAGCAGTGCAGAGAAGGGAAAGGGACGGACAGACACAGTGAGTTACACATAACTATAAACCCAGTGAGAATGAGGAATGAATGGATATTGGGAAGTTGTATCAGGAGTCAGAACCAGCAGTGAAGAGAAAGGGACAGACAGTCACAGTGACAGTTACACATAACTATAAACCCAGTGAGAATTAGAAATGAATTGATATTGGGGAGTTGTATCAGGAGTCAGAACCAGCAGTGCAGAGAAGAGAAAGTGAGAGACAGACACAGTGACAGTTACACATAACTATAAACCCAGTGAGAATGAGGAATGAATGGATATTGGGAAGTTGTATCAGGAGTCAGAACCAGCAGTGAAGAGAAAGGGACAGACAGTCACAGTGAAAGTTACACATAACTATAAACCCAGTGAGAATTAGAAATGAATTGATATTGGGGAGTTGTATCAGGAGTCAGAACCAGCAGTGCAGAGAAGGGAAAGGGACAGACAGACACAGTGACAGTTACACATAACTATAAACACAGGTAGAAAGAGGAATGAATGGAAATTGGGGAGTTGTATCAGGAGACGGAAACAGCAGTGCAGAGAAGGGAAAGGGACAGACAGACACAGTGACAGTTACACATCACTATAAACCCAGTGAGAATGAGGAATGAATGGATGTTGGGCAGTTGTATCAGGAGTCAGAACCAGCAGTGCAGAAAAGAGAAAGGGATAGACAGACACAGTGAGTTACACATAACTATAAACCCAGTGAGAATAAGCAATGAATGGATATTGGGGAGTTGTATCAGGAGTCAGAACCAGCAGTGCAGAGAACAGAATGGGACAGGCACACACAATGACAGTTACACATAACTATAAACCCAGTGAGAATAAGCAATGAATGGATATTGGGGAGTTGTATCAGGAGACAGAACCAGCAGTGCAGAGAAGGGAAAGGGACGGACAGACACAGTGAGTTACACATAACTATAAACCCAGTGAGAATGAGGAATGAATGGATATTGGGAAGTTGTATCAGGAGTCACAACCAGCAGTGCAGAGAACAGAAAGGGACAGACAGACACAGTGAGTTACACATAACTATAAACCCAGTGAAAATGAGGAATGAATGGATATTGGGGACTTGTAGCAGGAGTCAGAACCAGCAGTGCAGAGAACAGAATGGGACAGGCACACACAATGACAGTTACACATAACTATAAACCCAGTGAGAATAAGCAATGAATGGATATTGGGGAGTTGTATCAGGAGTCGGAACCAGCAGTGCAGAGAAGGGAAAGGGACGGAGAGACACAGTGAGAGTTACACATAACTATAAACCCAGTGAGAATGAGGAATGAATGTGTATTGGGAACTTGTATCAGGAGTCAGAACCAGCATTGCAGAGAACGGAAATGGACAGACAGACACAGTGAGAGTTACACATAACTATAAACCCATTGAGAATGAGGAATGAATGGATATTGGGGAGTTGTATCAGGAGTCAGAAACAGCAGAGCAGAAAAGAGAAAGGGATAGACAGACACACTGAGTAACAAATAACTATAAACCCAGTGAGAATAAGCAATGAATGGATATTGGGGACTTGTATCAGGAGTCACAACCAGCAGTGCAGAGAACAGAAAGGGACAGACAGACACAGTGAGTTACACATAACTATAAACCCAGTAAGAATGAGGAATGAATGGATATTGGGGAGTTGTATCAGGAGTCAGAACCAGCAGTGCAGAGAACAGAAAGGGACAGACAGACACAGTGAGTTACACATAACTATAAACCCAGTAAGAATGAGGAATGAATGGATATTGGGGAGTTGTATCAGGAGTCAGAACCAGCAGTGCAGAGAACAGAAAGGGACAGACAGACACAGTGAGTTACACATAACTATAAACCCAGTAAGAATGAGGAATGAATGGATATTGGGGAGTTGTATCAGGAGTCAGAACCAGCATTGCAGAGAACAGAAAGGGACAGACAGACACAGTGAGTTACACATAACTATAAACCCAGTGAGAATAAGCAATGAATGGATATTGTGGAGTTGTATCAGGAGTCAGAACCAGCAGTGCAGAGAAGGGAAAGGGACGGAGAGACACAGTGACAGTTACACATAACTATAAACCCAGTGAGAATGAGGAATGAATGGATATTGGGAAGTTGTATCAGGAGTCGGAACCAGCAGTTTTGGAAAGGGAAAGGGTACAGACAGACACATTGACAGTTACACAGAACTATAAACCCAGTGAGAATGAGGAATGAATGGATATTGGGGAGTTGTATCAGGAGTCACAACCAGCAGTGCAGAGAACAGAAAGGGACAGACAGACACACTGAGTTACACATAACTATAAACCCAGTGAGAATGAGGAATGAATGGATATTGGGAAGTTGTATCAGGAGTCGGAACCAGCAGTGCAGAGAAGGGAAAGGGATAGACAGACACAGTGAGTTACACATAACTATAAACCCATTAAGAATGAGGAATAAATGGATATTGGGAACTTGTATCAGGAGTCAGAACCAGCAGTGCAGAGAACGGAAATGGACAGACAGACACAGTGAGTTACACATAACTATAAACCCAGTGAGAATGAGGAATGAATGGATATTGGGAACTTGTATCAGGAGTCAGAACCAGCAGTGCAGAGAACGGAAATGGACAGACACAGTGACAGTTACACATAACTATAAACCCAGTGAAAATGAGGAATGAATGGATATTGGGAACTTGTATCAGGAGTCGGAACCAGCAGTGCAGAGAAGGGAAAGGGACAGACAGACACTGAGTTACACATAACTATAAACCCAGTGAGAAAGAGGAATAAATCGGTATTGGGAAGTTGTATCAGGAGTCAGAACCAGCAGTGAAGAGAAAGTGAGAGACAGACACAGTGACAGTTCCACATAACTATAAAACCAGTGAGAATGAGGAATGAATAAATATTGGGAAGTTTTATCTGGAGTCGGAACCAGCAGTGCAGAGAAGGGAAAGGGACAGACAGACACAGGGACAGTTACACATAACTATAAACCCAGTGAGAATGAGGAATGAATGGATATTGGGGAGTTGTATCAGGAGTCGGAACCAGCAGTGCAGAGAAGGGAAAGGGACAGACAGTCACAGTGACAGTTACACATAACTATAAACCCAGTGAGAATGAGGAATGAATGTGTATTGGGAAGTTGTATCAGAAGTCAGAACCAGCAGTGCAGAGAGGGGAAAGGGACAGACAGACACAGTGAGAGTTACACATAACTATAAACCCAGTGAGAATGAGGAATTAATGGATATTGGGAACTTGTATCAGGAGTCAGAACCAGCAGTGCAGAGAAGGGAAAGGGACGGACAGACACAGTGAGAGTTACACATAACTATAAACCCAGTGAGAATGAGGAATGAATGAATATTGGGGAGTTGTATCAGGAGTCGGAACCAGCAGTGCAGAGAAGGGAAAGGGACAGACAGACACAGTGAGTTACACATAACTATAAACCCAGTGAGAATGAGGAATGAATGGATATTGGGGAGTTGTATCAGGAGTCGGAACCAGCAGTGCAGAGAAGGGAAAGGGACGGAGAGACACAGTGAAAGTTACACATAACTATAAACCCATTGAGAATGAGGAATGAATGGATATTGGGAACTTGTATCAGGAGTCAGAACCAGCAGTGCAGAGAACGGAAATGGACAGACAGACACAGTGAGTTACACATAACTATAAACCCATTGAGAATGAGGAATGAATGGATATTGGGGAGTTGTATCAGGAGTCAGAACCAGCAGTGCAGAGAACGGAAATGGACAGACAGACACAGTGAGTTACACATAACTATAAACCCATTGAGAATGAGGAATGAATGGATATTGGGAAGTTGTATCAGGAGTCAGAACCAGCAGTGCAGAGAACGGAAATGGACAGACAGACACAGTGAGTTACACATAACTATAAACCAAGTTCGAAAGCAGAATTAATGGATATTGGGGAGTTGTATCAGGAGTCAGAACCAGCAGTGCAGAGAAGGGAAAGGGACAGACAGACACAGTGAGTTACACATAACTATAAACCCAGTGAGAAAGAGGAATAAATCGGTATTGGGAAGTTGTATCAGGAGTCAGAACCAGCAGTGCAGAGAAGGGAAAGGGACAGACAGACACAGTGAGTTACACATAACTATAAAACCAGTGAGAATGAGGAATGAATAAATATTGGAAAGTTTTATCTGGAGTCAGAACCAGCAGTGCAGAGAAGGGAAAGGGACAGACAGACACAGTGACAGTTACACATAACTATAAACCCAGCGAGAATGAGGTATAAATCGATATTGTGGAGTTGTATCAGGAGTCAGAACCAGCAGTGTAGAGAAGGGAAAGGGACAGACAGACACAGTGAGTTACACATAACTATAAACCCAGTGAGAAAGAGGAATAAATCGGCATTGGGAAGTGGTATCAGGAGTTAGAACCAGCAGTGCAGAGAAGGGAAAGGGACAGACAGACACAGGGACAGTTACACATAACTATAAACCCAGTCAGAATGAGGAATGAATGGATATTGGGGAGTTGTATCAGGAGTCAGAACCAGCAGTGCAGAGAACGGAAATGGACAGACAGACACAGTGAGTTACACATAACTATAAACCCAGTGAAAATGAGGAATGAATGGAT